>NW_006800381.1:152104-156262 GCF_000485575.1 Poecilia formosa | reverse complement strand
GTTAATATTTGAAGCTATTCCAAAGCACGTTGCCAGCCAGCTGACCTTTCACCCCTCCAACAGGAAATGCAGTCTTCCTGCATAACTGGTGCCACTCGTCACTTACAGTGAAGCAGTGTCTACACCAGGGATCTGCAACCTGTGACTCCACTGACAAAGGTGGTTCTTTGGACCTTCCTTCCACAAGCAATAACGTCAGCCAAAAATGATAAAGAACCAACTCATGTTTTTTTTTCTTTCAAATATTGATGTGATATCAAATTTAACAAAACTAAATTTCAATGCACATTTTTGAGGATAAAACGAGGCTTATCTGTTTTTTTGATTGAACTTAAGCAATATTTGCTTACAATTAGACCTTAAATTAATCATAAAGTAAAAATGACAATATGGGCTTTTTACCAACTTGAGATTGTGGAAGATCTGTTGTCTTAAATTACTTTAACAAGAGGCTCTTTGGCACACAGTACAATTGTTTTCTTAGTGCAAGAGTACTGTGTGTCATAATCTTATGATTATTATGTTTAATTTTTTTCTCCCCCTGGCTAATCTTCTGGTACATACACACTTATATTTATTGCTGTTATTCACTGAAATAAAGTAAAAAAATAAAAAAAAGAGTCAGAAGCTTTCTTTTTTTTAATTTCCACAAGAAGATCTGCTGTAATCATTTTTAAATTCCTTTCTTTTTTTTCTAGATTTTAGACTTTGGGTTTCTTTTTTTTAATGCATCGATTTCCACAAATATCACAATTATCTAACTCATTGTTGTAAAATTATATGTTTTTCTTTATTTTAAAGACTAAGTAGTATGGTAGTTCTTTAAAAATGGCAGCTAATTCCTTATAGTAGACATTCAGCCAAAGTTATATGCCGAATCCAAGAATTGTTGACTTAAAACAAGCTCCTATAAATTGCTGAAAAGCTACTTGTAAGTTAGTTTTGTCTTGGGAAGATTCTGAGTCATTTTGAGACAAGGTGAGGACTTGCTGTATGGTAAATCTGATTAACGACTCGATTCAGTACCTGTCTCTCCAGGCTCATCTTGTCACACTCCACATCCTGCCTGGCAGCTCGTTCCTGCAGCAGTTCATTCCTCATCTGATCCATCTGTCACAAACAAACAGAAAAGACAATTTTTATTTTTCTTATGCAATGTCCTGCGTTCTGCTCTCTGTCAGAAGATCCTGGAGGAAAATGTGAGGCAGGTCCGAAAGACCAGAAATCTATAAAAGGGCAGTTTTTCACAGCACTTTTTTGTGTCTTTGTGCATAGATAAATCTTTTATAATCAGTCTCTTAATCACAATTTCAGCTTGTAAGATTTATAGACACCTTTATTTTGGTGTCACATGCTACTTTGTGTTCCTCTGTTACAGAAAGTCCCGACAGAATACATCAAAAATGAAAATTATGGAAGGACAGCAGTAATTATTACTTCTAGCCATGATATTTAATATGAAACTGTGCCTTCAATACTGACAGAAAACGCAATAATTTGTTATTACAAGACAGGAGACACCGTAGAGTAAATCTGGTCTGGTTTCAGCAGGAACATCAGACTCGTCACTAATAACATCCAGAGGCCCACTGAAGGGAGTGTGAATAGCTTCTCACAGTGGTTAGCTGTTGTTTTTTTTTTTTGCTTTTTACTCTCCACCCCAAAATAGACTTGTGTGTCAATTAGTTTGCAGCACTTAGCTCCAAAAACATCATGGCCTACTTTACAGGCAGGCTGAAGATGTGAATCTTTTGCAAAAACATCAGAAATTGTGTCTTAATGCCCTGAAACCCAGCTTAGAGAAAACAGCCACGCCGGTCACACAAATCAGCAGTTCCCATTGTTTTAGAGGGGAAATCTGAGAACTACATCTGTTTATAATAAAAACAGATGTGGGGCTGGGACTTTGTACTGCAGACAGGCAGCATATAGTAACGCCTAAAAGATAAAATAAGGACATTTATATACATTACCAAATAGTAAATGCTGAAAAAATAAACCTGCCTGTTCTTTAGTTTTGTCTAATCGCTCCATCAGGCGATCTGAACCGCTGCGCTCATCGTTAAGATCTTCCTCCAGCCGCCTGGTTCGGTCCTGAGAGAGAAAGGAACAGCATAAAGTGCTTTTTATTTAAAGAAATCCTTCAAAACTTAGGAATCAGAAAGCAGAGACTGAGAAACAACATAGCAACGGACTAAAATGAGGAGAAGCATCACCATAATACGTATAAAATAAAATCAAAACACACAAAACATAAAAAACATTTTTTTTCCCTAAAATACGTACTTCTCATACAAAAACTTATATGTAATGGTATTTCTTCATATATACAAAGAATAAGTTAAAAAAATCATATAGAAAGCATTTGTTGACATTATATACTAACAATTTTTATATGATTCTTTTGAAATTTAATTCATTATATTGTATGAAATAAATGTAAAAGTGGTCACTTTCAAGAGTAAATAATATAAGCCTTATATGTTGTACAATATACAAAATATAAACTGAATGTGATATAAGGGTTAAATGTTTTTCTATTTCTTTTTCATATGTTTCTATCTCTGGAAATGAGAAAAATAATTCTGCAAAACTAGAACTTCTTTGACAAGTTGAGTATTTTTCAGTTGTTTGGTCAAAATCTGGATAAACTGCAGGTAATTAAAAATGAAACTAAAATAAAACTGTACTCGGATGTCACTTTGGAACAAACATAAATTTTATACGTCAGTGTCAATCATGGATGGTTTTCTCTAGTTTGTGGTGCAAATATTTTAGTACACTTGAATTAAAACAAAACTAACTTGCAAATAACTTTTCAGCAAGATACAGAAGCTTGTTTTAAGCAAATAATTCCTTAATATTGATAAAAAGCTCCTCTGGCAGATTATTTCACTTATAAAATAGGAAAATAGTATTGCTGCAAATAAAAAACATCTGCCTGTGGTACTAGTTCTGTTTCATCAATATTAAGGAATTACTGACTAAAAAAGCTCCTCTTATCTTGATGAAAAGTTACTTGCATGTTAATTTTGTCTTATTTCAAGTGTGCTGAGATATTTGCACTAGACAAAATACTTAGATTGTGTTTTTGCAGTGTTGCTGTAGTTCATTTATGTTTTTGTGTTTCGATTTTGTTAGTGTTTTAAGGTATTTCATGTTGTCTTTTTTGTATTGTTTGTAAAAACATTATTTTATTGTAAACTAAGCATTAAAGGCAATAAAAGGCAGTAACTACAGACTGCAGCCTCTTCAGACTTTTTTTTTTCTTTTGCAGAGAGTGTTTGAGCGGTGAAGGCAGGATGAGGAGGTAGGAGGATCCCTAAAAACACCCGGACAGGTCTGATAACCTTTTACTGTAAACACCAGGCTCCTGAGCTGATACGCAGTGTCAACACTCCAATGTTGTGTTTTGTCATCAGCAGAACAAATAGTGCTGAGTCGCTGCCACTGTTTACCAAAGCTTTGCTTTTGGTGAGGAGGATCGAGTGGAAAAACATTCGGAAATTAAAAAAAATACGTGTCATTTGAGGTATATTAAAACAGACACAAGTCAAAGCAAATACATAATTACATAGTTTAAAACTCATAGCCTGTAAATGACCCGAAAGTGTCCCGCATGCGCAGTAGAGGGCGCAGAAGTGTTTTGCCAACCGCCATAAAAAAGTAGTAGAAGAAGAAATGCTCAATGTTTGCGGAAGTAAACATGGATGCTAATGGTGGAGCATATCTTACATTTTAAAAGTTGTTGTCCGACCGGAGCCAGGACATTAACAACTTAATCCTCATTATAGTCCGCCATGGTTGTTTTTCTTGCCGCTTGCGCGTATCAGGGCGCAGAATAGTGACGTTTGTCGAGTATCAATGACGTTCACATTCAGGTCACGTTTGAAAAGATCAGGCGCGTATCGGATTTAGAATCACAAATTCAAGTCGCCTGGTCCGCATTTGTAAAAAAAAAAAAAAAAAAAAAAAAAAATTTGATTTGTGTTGTTCAAACTGTCATAAAAAAATAAAATACAAATGGAATTAAGGAAAAAAAAAAAAAAAAAACTTGTTTTGTTTTTTACAAATTTCCAGAAAAAAACAAAAAACCCAGGAATTAAGGAAAAAAAAAAAAAAAAAACCGGTTTTGTTTTTTACAAATTTCCAGAAAAA
>NW_006800381.1:114157-152094 GCF_000485575.1 Poecilia formosa | reverse complement strand
TATTTGAAAAAAAAAAAAAAAAAAAAAAAAAAATCTGATCTGTGTTGTTCAAACTGTCATGAAAAGATCAAATACACATGGAATTAAGGCAAGAAAAATGAATAAATCGGAAATGGGTCGCTTCAGGCTGCAGTGTGAACGTAACCCAAGTTGTAAGGTCATATGAGAACTATGAAGTGCTTAAAGGCTTTTTAAAGGTAACTACGTTAAGTGATCAGTAAAGTAACTAATTACTAGTACCAAGTAACTTGACTAGGATTGTTGTAAAAGAGTATTTTAGTAACCGAGTACTCTATAGAATATTTTTATGATTATCCAAGGAATCCGGATCTTTCTCTCTCTCTCACATACTTACTTATCTACCTTACTTACATTACTTTCCTAGCTTACTTACTTCGATGTACTTACTTACTTCGATTCGTTCCAAAACCGTAACGACGCGATTCCGTCGCCACCAAAAGCTGCCTTAGTCCAAACATCGCACCGCAAAATTAAAGGAAGTAAGAGCCTGCCCACCACAAATAATGATCCGGCCGGAACACGGTGCACTACAAAATAAAACATGATTTAACGAAGCTTCGAGGCAGATAAATTTTCCTCGAGGAATTTTAATACTTGACGTACTCGAATCATTCGAGGAATCGTTTCAACCCTAAACTTGATCAACAGAGTATGACACAGTAACACTTTATCTGTATCTGTGCTATTGCCGCTCTTCATTTGTGATAATTATACCTCCATGAGTTTAGTCTGGCGCTCCCGGTCCTCCAACGCGGCTGCATTCTTCTGCTCCAGCTCCTCCACCCGCTGCTCCAGCTGCCGGCCTCTCAGCTGGGCCTCCTGCTGCTCCCTGTGACACCGCCGCAGATCCTCCTCCAGAGGAAGCAGCTGGCCAGAGAACAGACCAGCAACCAAAGGAGGAAGAATCAAACTTTAATTTCTTTTTGGGTGGGATCAGACAGATAAACTCCATCTGAGTCATTTTTTCTAATCGAAAAACCTGAAACAAGATAAGTTTAATCTCTCCACCATGCCTTTGACTCATCATCCTGCTGACTAAGACATATTGCAGAATGCTGCACAATGCATGCCACACCTCTTCCTGCAGTTTTTTGGCTGCCTGTCTGGATTTCTCCAGCTCTGCTCCCTTTTCCTGCAGCTGTCTGCGCAGCTCGGTCAGCTCCCTCTGACTCCTCTCTCTGGCCTCGTCGACCTGGTGCTGAAGCACATCTGTGGACGCCTCGCACTCCTCCATGATGGTGTTCATCTAAGCAGCCAGATAAGCACAACACTCACTTCAGTTTAAGAATATTTGGACTTTCGTAAGCTCATAAATTATCTGCTGACCTCAAGTAACTTCATGCATTTTTCCGAAAAGCAGAGAACTTCGTCCCTCTCACCTTTCTCTGCAGCTGCTCCATCGCCCTGTCCTGCATCCTCCTCTCGTCTTCCAGCTCTGCTTTGATTTTCCACAACTCTTCAACTTGTTTCCTTTCTTCTTTGAGCTTTTCCTTTAAATCCTTGTGCTCATGGTTTAATTTGGTCAGCTTACTCTGAAACAGAAAAGGATGCGTGTTCACGGATCATAATTTGAAATCTAGATATGATTGATTATCATATTTACTGTCAGATCGCTTCAACTTTTCCACATTTGTCATGCTGCAACAACTAACAATACTGCGTTTGTTGGGGATTTTATGTAGTTGGCCAACACGTAAAAATACAATGGAGAACATTAATATCTGAAGTTGTATCTCAAGTTGCATCCAAGGATTATTTTAGTTATCGATTAATCTATCTATTGATGACAAATTGACAAAAAAATAAAGGTAAATTTGTATATTTTTAGGCTTTTTTTTTTTACATGATATTAAAAATACATTAAAAGATGCTAATTAAAAATATTCAGTTCCTTTTTTGAATAAGATAAAGATAATTAGGATCAGCAGCAAAACTGAGAAAGTCAACCATTTCTTTTTCACCTAACACCAACCCAGATTAGGGCTAATCTGTTCACTAATTTTTGGATTAACTGATTAAAAAAAAAAGATAAAGTTGCTAAATAAGAAATTAGTTTTATAGAATTTGAACCAAGCGAAGTCAAAATTGTGACTTGAGTGTTTTTTTTTTGTTGTTTTTTCTTATCTGAGGATATTTATTTTTTGCACAATTTTGGCTCAATTGCTGCTCTGAGTGTGTTTTTGAGTCCATATCTTCCATTTAGCAATTAATCGCTTACTAAATTAGTTATTTCAATCATCACTATTAATCCATTAATCATTTCAGAAGAAGTGTTTTAAAAACGCTGGAGTATAAATACTTTTACGAGACATTCTGCTCTTATTACCTGGACATCCTCCAAGCGGGAAAGCAAAGACTGGTTAGACTGACACAGCTCTTCCTCGCTCCTCCTCACGTCCTCCAGCATTTCCTCCACCTGATTCTTTTCCCTCTGAGGGAGAAGGGGAAACAGGAAGTGAGATTAAGATCATCTAGAAACAAAAACAAGTGACGAATGTCTCTACTTTTCATCCTCTCACCTCCAGCTGCTTCGTCCTCTGCTCCATCATCCTCTCTGTGGTTTTAAACTCCTGGACGGCCTGATTCAGTTGCTCCACCTTGTTGCTCAGCTCTCGGACTTTTCCTTTCAGGTTGTCTCTCTCCTGGATCAGTTCCTTCAGCTGCACCTTAGCTGCACCTTTCTCCTCCTCCACCAGAGCCACTTCCTGACCCAAGTAGGCGTTGCTCTGAAAGGCAAAATGAAAAAGAAAGCTAAAATAAATCTGATTATTATGGACCCCTGCTATAGGATATGCCGGAGTATTAGGACCATACTAAGAAAAAGAATACTATAAAATTAAATTATGAGTATAAAGTCAAAATGTTATGAGAACAAACTCATACAAGAATAAATTGGTATGAGAATAGTGTCATGGCGTGTGCTGTGGTGGCACAGGGGTTAAGCACAACCCACATATGGAGGCCTTAGTCCTCGACGCAGCTGTCGCAGGTTTGATTCCTGGCCTTGGCGACCTTTGCTGCATGTCTTCCCCCTTCTCTCATTACCCACTTTCCTGTCAATTAACTATCAAATAAAGGCCACTAGAGCCAATAAAATCTTAAGAAAAGAGAATAGTGTCATAATATTACGAGAACAAAGTCACAATTTTACAAGAAAATCATACAAAAATACAGTCTAAAAAATACGGGAAAAAAGTTGCAATATTTTGAGAATAATGTCGTAATATTACAAGAACAGATTTGTATGAAAATAAAGTCTAAGTAATAGAAAAATAGTCATAATATTTCAATAAAGACATCATACTAAAAGAAGAATAAAGTTGTAATATTCTGAAATAAAATCATAACATTACTAGAATAAAGTCATAAGAGAATAAACCTGAAATGTTATGAGGATAAAGTTGTAACATTTTGAGAATAAAGTCATAATTTTTTGAGAAAGTCATACAAAAATAAGTATATTATACAAGAATAAAGTCATAATATTACAAGAATAAAATCATAACTTCACAAGAATAAAGTCATATGAAAATAAAGTCTAAATAATACAAAAAAGTCATAATATCTCAAGAATGAAGTCATAATATCACGAGAATAAAGTTGTAATATTTCAGGAATAAAGTCATAATATTATAAGAATAAAGTCATACAAAAATAATGCGAAGAAGAAAGAATCCCCCATGTCCCTCAGGGGCCTCCGTACATTACAGTTGTCCCTTAGTGAAAGTTTCTCTCACCTGCTTTGCTTGCTGCAGGTCAACCAGCAGCTTCTCCAGCTCCAGTTCATATTCTTCCTTCAGAGCAGCGATGTATTTATCATGAGTCTCCACCTCCTCTTTGAGCGCCCCCTTCAGGGCACTCAGCTCCATCTCCCGGTGGTGCAGCACCTCCTCCTGCTCCTCTTTCACCTGCAGCATCTCCTGAAAGTCCACACGCAGCTGTGCCAAGTCCTGACATACACACCCATCATTAAAAAAAGAGGTCAGAGGTCAGCGGAGGAACCAGTTCCTGACTCGTGGTCTGGCTCACCTGAAGAAGAACCTCTTTTTCCGTATTTATCACGTCGGTCTTCTTGGCGCGGTCCAACTCGTCGTGCATCTCGGAGAGTTGTTGCTGCAGGTCCTTCATCTCCGCTTTAGCTCTTTCTCTTTCCGTCTTCATCTGAATCAGTCTGAAGAAACGACAAGCACAGAGGAAGGGTTTTACTTTCATACGGTGAATTCCACCTTTTCAGCTTTTCCACATTTTCACAAACTTCAGTAGATTGTATGTGAACAACAGACCAAAACGTAGCACTGTATCAGTATTTGTTTTAATCTGAAAAGTGTGGCAAGCTTTTTTCTATTACGCTCTGCTATTGTTTTGTGGATGTCTCAAATTCTCACATCATAGTAGAAGCTGTAAAACAAGATGGCCGCCCTGGGTGCTCTGAAAAACATCTAAAAATTCAAAACCAAAGCAAAAAAAAAAAAAAAGTATCAACATATCACATTATTCAGATTTATATTTATAAAAACATCTAGCTACTTCCACTTCACAATTATTAAAGATTGTGGTTGTAATGTGACAAAATGTTTAAAAATTCAATAACGTGTTGACATTTTAGGAGAAATGTATTTTTTTCCCCACAGTTCAAACTGTTTATTTAAATGTCCAAAAGCATTAGTATAGGCTTAGTGACCAGGTAAAGGTTGCTACATAAGAAACTACATTATAACATAAGTTTGAATAAATCATTTAAAAGCAAACCAAAGCTTTAAACTTTGCTGGATCCTCACTCCTGTTTGGTGGACTGAAGCTCTGCCTCGATTTCCGTCAGTTTCTCTCTCAGTTTGCGAAGCTCCGTCTGACTTTTGTTCAACTCTTCCTGAAGTTTCTTCTTCTCCGTCCTCGCTTTCTCAAAAGCTTTGGCTAAAGTCATTTCATTCTTAAAAAAAACAAAAAAAAAACAGCAACGCATTAAACACAACCACAGAAACTCATGAGGTGATGAATTGTGCTGCACCTTAATCTCAATGCCAAGTTTTTGCTTGAGATGTGCGACTTCTTTCTCCAGAGCTGCCTGTCTCTCCTGCAGCGCTTTTATTCCTGTTGCAGACGCCTGCAGAGAAACAAAAATCTAATAAACACTATGTCACCTCCATAAATCCTGCAGATCCATGTTGGTGAACATCTCACCTTCTCCTCCTCCTCCACACTCTCCGCAGCCTTGGACTTGAGTTCGCTGATGTTGTCGAGCAGCAGTTTGACTTTTCTCTGGGTTGTGGGGTCATCATCTGCGCTCCTGGAAAAAAAGGACGCTCAGTTCTGAAGCTCCGCAGTTGCAGGAACTTTTTGTTTAAAAAGATAAAGTTTCAAATTCCCTGCCAGCTTCCAGAGGAGAGCAGGAGTTCTGTTTTAACATATTTTCCTCCCTGGGTACGAAGCAGGAACTGGTGGATGTTTAATATTTTCCAGAAGAAGCAGTTATTTTATCAGTGAAACCGTCGTCATGCTTTGCATTCCTGACTACTGGGAGTTTGAGTTCACACAGCTGGAACAGCAGCCAGATTCCTGCAGGAACGTAGCTGTGAAACCACTAACTCATCACCACTAAACGATGCTGGAAAAAAAGTTACCAAAACACATTTTCATAGAGGGGAAAAAAAAAATCTAATTTCTTTACAAGCAAAATGATTAGTCTGTGAATCAGCATTAATATTTCTGAACTCTTGGAGTAAATGTAAATGGTTTGATGTTTCTAATAACAAATTGGTGTTTAAAAATGAAGCTGGAAGAAGAACACAGGTGTAAAAAACACAAATTTAAGGCCAAAGTTTCAGATCTCTGCCTGGATATTTTTGCTTATTTTAATTGTACAAAGTACTTTTGATTCTGTTCTAAATACCAGCTTGTTATGGAAGTTTACAGTTTAGAAGATGTTATTAATCCCGTACAGTAATTCAATTACAGTTAGGTCCAATTTATTAGAGTAATAAACATTATGCGTTAGTGTAAGATACATTCATAATCAGAATTAGCCCTAGAAATAAGACACATCTGCATATTATTAAAGCTAATTTGACATAAGATGCTAAAGACAGAAATGTCAACTGTCATAATTTTGTAATTTTTTTAAAACTGTTATGTTTGGTTTTATAGTTATTATTCCACTTATATAAATGTTTAACAGGCAAAAAAGCAAATAAATAATTCACTTTCTGTTTCCATATCTTTTGATATGAAAGATTATTTGGGTCACTGAAAAACCAATTCTGATTTAATTCTCAAAATTATTCTTTTTTTAGTGGCTCTAACCCTCTTCACATGAAAGCTTCATTTTTACTAGAAAGCATAAATTCTTACACGAAGCTGATGGTGTCGCCATCTTTAAAACCTCGATTTATGAGCTAAACTTGGGCAAACAGAAGCTTAACTAGTTTGACAACAGAAATCTTGTACAAATTTACAGGAAATAATCCAGAACAGCTCTTTGTTTGTAAAACACCTTGAAAACAAAAACATTTTCCTTGTCGTTTGGTTACTTTAGAGGCGGCTTTCTGCACTTTGCTAAAGTAATAATAACCACTGAAGTTTCCTTTCTTACATCTTTCAAGCTTTAATATATTTTACTGGAATTTAATGTCCAACATAAAGAAGTGAATAATTGTAAAATGTAAAAAGTTAAAGAGGTATGAATACATTTGCTCTGAACGTTTTGCTCATTCAATTACATGTACTTTTAGGAGTATTTTTACTATGCTGTACTTTTTACTTTTACTTGGGTAATTTTATTTTGAAGTATTTTTACTCTTATTTGAGTAAAATTTCTGGATTTTCTACCCACTGAATGAAAAACAACCATGTTTTAACCAAAAATTCACCAGACACAGACACACAGCTGCAGTTTTTGTTAGTTTTATATTGAAAGAAACTGATTTGGAAACATTTTCTTTTGCCTGTTCTTGTTATTTTTTTGTTACTTATATAAATTATTGTCATTTTCATCCTTAAAATACCAACATTTCCACTTAACTTTTAATTTGGTCCGTCTGATGATGTAATTTTTAAATATTAAATGACTGATACTTGAGTAAACGTTTTACCAAATACTTTTTTACTCTTACTTGAGTAATTTCTTGGATGGTTGCTTTTTACTTTTACTGTAAAAACATGTTGAAATACTCTTTCTTGAGTAAAATGTTTGGGTATTTTATCCACCTCAGAGTTTTGTGTCTCAAAGCTGCATGTTCTTTCAGAACATTTCTCCAAATGAAATAAAGAGTTGAGGTTTCTTCTAAGCTTGCTGCAGTAATCAATTAACCTAACTGAGCTCTATAATTTCCACTTTGCACACCTTTTTAATGCAAATCGCCCTCTGGCCTGTTGTGAACCTGCGCTGCACTCACCCATTCTTCAGACACGTGAAGAGTATTTGCTTTGTTGCTTCTTCAGGCGGATCTGCTGAGAGCTCTTGCTGTCCTTTCAGAAGATCAGGAGTAACCTGGTTAGGGAACATACACCCAATAAATACTGACTCCTAAGAACCTGCGTAGCTCCTTGACAACCTCGTTACCTGTGCGTCTCTTTCGTCCGGCGGTTTGGACAGCGCTGCCGTCTCTTTCCCTTGCTGTCCCTTGCTCCGCTTGCTCTCCTCGACTCTGTTTGTCCGAGCGGATTCTCCGCCGAGGAGGCGCGCCCTGGCTGATCCGGGGGGATAAATCCCAGCTGGGGTTTCTCCTCTGCTGCCCTTAAGGGAAGACGCTCTGCTGGCTGAAGGCGACGAGGAAGAGGAGCTGGAGGTGTGGCTGCTGTCCACGCTGCGGGAGCGCCGGCACGCCTCTTTGTCCAGCCTGTTCCTCGGACCTCGTCCCCTCTGCAGGCTGCTGTTGAACTGGCTTATCAATCTGCCGACAGACATGATGGAGTCGGTGTCCACTGCGTTTGGGGACAGCGGGGTGCTGTGTCCCTCTGAGGAGGATGTGAGGTCGTGGTTGAGATCTGCCGGGTCGTCTGCAGGGCCTTCGGCAGGCAGTGGGATCCTGGGTTTGGCGGGCTCAGCAGAAAGCGATGCGTGTCTGGACTCGGAGAAGTTTTGGTTGGTATTTCCTGGGTCGTACGGCCTCAGGATCTCAGACTGACTCCGATAATTAAACCCAATAGAAGAGTTTGGCCTCCGCTGCGTTTCATCCACAGACCTCCTCACCACGCCGGGGTTGTAACCCGCCTGATGGGTTATGACAGACACATCCTTGTGGATCTCCTGACCAGAACTGTTCAGAACCACGTAAGGCTGACCTTTGAATCCCTGAACCTGCACTCTCACTCCAAACAGGTTGTCCTGGCTGTCGGCTGCTGCAGGGCGGTGCTGCAGCATGTAGCCCCTCTGCGTCTGGACCTCCGTGGAGCCGCCGAGTCTGTGAGACTCCATCTTGCCGCTGCCTAACCTGCTGGAATAACGCTGCATGTTAGACGGAGACTGGCATTGCATGGGAGAGCGGTTTGAAAACTGATGCATCAGGCTGGTACAGCGAAGCAAGCTGTTTACAAAACAGCCCTGGTGTGCACAGTGGCAGACATGCTGGGCGCTCCTCTCCAGCTGCACCCGGCAGAATGAATGTGCACTGAGAGGATAATATTGCTGCGCAATGAAAACAGCCCCCTTCTGTGTGCGCTAATGACAGGGCGACTATTGTACAGGTCCAGATGAACCGGCTGCATGACGACTGCGACGGGTGTCGTCACCCACTTCATGGGATAACGCTTCAGGAGTATGTTTGTCTATAAATGCGCCTCTATGAGGCAGAAACACTCGAACAGAGGAGGCGTTGTGCTGCAAACAATATTGGATCGTCTCAAGAGCCTCATTCTGCACAATCCACGGCTAAAGGAAGACCTAAAAGCAGCTTAAGGGAGGAAGATTAAGTGGAAAAACTATGTTAAGATAAATTTCTCCTTGGCAACTAGTCAGAGACAATCCTAAAATACACAAAACACATTTATATAAGTAAAGATAAAATAGGATATGAGTTAAGGTAATATAAGATAATATATGTATGTTAAGATTCGATAAGGTAAGTTCAGTTAGGCTAAGCTAAGTTAAATTAGTATAAAATAAATTAAGTTAAGATAATAATATGTATGTTAATGTTAGATAAGTTAAGATTAGATAATTTTACTTAAATTGTAAGTTAAGATATGTATAATTTAAATAAGATTAGATAAGTTGAATTAGGATAAGATAAATTAAATCGATACAAGATGTGTATGTTAAGAGTAGATAAGTCAAATTATAAGTTAAGACATATTATGTATAACTTATCTAAGATTAGATAAAGCACATTAAGATTATATAAGGTAAATTAAGATAAGCTAAGTTGAATTAGGATAAGATAAATTAAGTTAAAAGATATTTATGTTAAGATTATAAAAGTGGAGTTAAGTTAAATTAGGATAAGTTAAGATATGTTATGTATAACTTATCTAATATTGGATAAGGTATGTTAAGTTAAGCTCAGTTAAAACTTTATTGTTCACCAATGTGGAAATTTTCCTTCCAGTCTCTAATCATAAAATAAAACACATTTATACAATCATAGTATCAACAATTTGTGCATAGAATGAAACTTTGATGCCGTAGGTTGATGTCATTTAGTTTGGTTAAAAATGGTTGTTGCACTGAGAATAAATGACTTCCTGAGCTTTTTTTTTTTTTTTTTTTTTTACTGAATTTGGATCAGGTGAGGCTAAAACTGAGATCTGATTTACATACAAAGAATTTTTATTTTATTTTAAATGCAAAACATATACATTTTGTGGGACAGTTTAGACTTTATTACTGCTTTAAATATGTTGTTCTTTCAGTACATGGCCTTTTTTAGGCTATTTAAAACAAAGTTGGCCACTAGTTACTTATGATTTTATTTAGAGATATCAGAGTAAAAGGGGCTAAAAAAAAGGCACACCTCATTTTCTTATTTGTTTTTGTTAAGTATTTTTAACAAAATACAAAGTAGTTTATAATCTTACAGTTATAAACTACTTTGTGTTTATCAATGAAACACATTAAACTTTAAGGTTTTAAAGTAATAAAATGTGAGAAATGGAGCATGAATACGTTTTGCAGTCCAGGATGTTGAACTGAGTGTAAAGAGACATAGAGGTGGTGAAACGTCCGTCTGCAGGCATAATAAGGATTACTGGTGATGAAAGCTAACAGGAAAAACACGCCTCAAAGAAAATGAGCTAAATACACGAGAAATAAAACTTTAAAATCACTGAAAACGGAACAGAGGATTATTTTCCACACAGGAAGTGAAGCATACATCACAGACAGTGATGTATATTAGCTATGCAGAATAGAACTAAATGATAAAAATTATTATGCTGACATCAATTTTTTTAGTTAATTTAGTAAAAGTAACAGCAAAAAGTATCACACATAGATTTGAAATAAACCTTCATACAGTTTCGAGGTAAAATGGTTATTTGCTCCCTTGAGATTTAATGTAAACCTGGAAAACGTTTTGATTTTACGTCCATCATTAGACTGTTGAGTTCTCTGCAGATGAAAATAATAATTATCTCAAAAACCAAGAGGAACAATAAGAAACTGTTGATTGTAAACTGAGGTTTTGTTGCCTGGCTTCACCTTATTTTTGTTATTTCATTGTTTTGTGTAGCTGAGCTTCTCAAAACACATCTGTGTTGGTAACAAACGACAAACGTTTTACAATCATGCGATGTGAAGTGGAGGGGAAAAGATTGGTGTCATTTCATTTTTCTGAAGAATAAATAAAATATTTTTGAACTGACTTGTCAACTTTGAGATGCTTTCAGTGCATATTGCACATTTGATCATAAAGTCATCCAAGTGTCTTTGCTTATAAATAAAGAGGAACGGATAAGATTTTTTCACAACACCCGTTTTTGTTTCTTTTGCATCTGACCTGGACATTATGATTTTAACCAGTTCAGTTTTCTCTTTTTGTCATTTAACTACTTCACCCAAAACACAGAAAACACGGAAAAGTTTCACTGACAGAGAAAAAACTTTATCTTATTTTTAATCAACTAAAAAAAATAGTATTAAAATACACATTTGCAGACTAAAAGTGATGAGATTAAGAGAAATACAACATATTTTGATCTCTGTAAGGTTAAGGGTTACGGTTAGGGTAAAATTTGTGCGCTAACGGCAAACAAAGGATCTCTGTAAGAACATTATAATTTAAAGCCTTCAAACTGACATCTTAAAGTAGTTTGATGACCCACTGGTGAAGAAAATATATATTTTAATCGTAAATTTAAGTCTTTTTTGTCACATTATTTTCTTGTTGGTGGACATTTTGGCAACAGGGAGCATGTGAAAGGAAACCATCCATAAGGCGTGTGAGGTTCTGGTTCTGCTCAGTCTAAACTTTCACACTTCAAACTTTAACTTAAACGAGCTGCTGCGTAAAGTAACGGGATAAAACAGTGTGAGATCTTAAAGTCGATCAGAAACTTACCGTGTGTGTGTGTGCGTGCGTGTGTGTGTCCGGTTTTAGGAGCGGTAGGTCTTCCTCCTCCGCCTCCTCCTCCTCGAAGCGATCCGGCTGCTCTGCCTCCGCCCGGACTGGATCCCGGAGTCCCGCTCAGAGAGGCGGTCACTCCGCGCGGCTGCTCATCATATGACCGCTGCTGCTCGGGCGGCCTGACGTAAAAACGCAACAGAAACCCGCAGAGTGAGCGGCAGCTGTCCGCATAAGTGCGCTGACATGATGGTGAAAACACAGCTGAACGTTTGTAATAGTTATATTTTTTAAAAAAAAGAGGCTTATTTCCGGATTAATATTCAATACTTTTCTTATTATTATCTTTCATAGTTAACTTTTTTTTTGGCAGTTGTTGTTTTGGATTTCCTCCCAATCATGTTTTATCCAGATGTGTTGACATGACTTTTTTCCGTCTTGCTTTATTTTGAAAAACCCAACATCCCTCGTGAATTGTGCTCACATCTACGGAAGAGGATTAGGGCCACTAGGAGAAATAGATTTCTGATTTTAATCTCTGAATTCTGATTTTAATCTCTGAATTTTTCTAAGATTTCTGAGATTAAAGTCAGAAGTTGTTGTTTTTTTTTCAGTAGCCCTAATCTTGCTTTCCTGTTACCTTGTGAATTTATTGTTGAATTTTGTTGTTTTACCTACTTAATGCTCCACTCTATGATGAATGATGAGGCTTTATTTTTAATAATAACATATTTTTGCATTATTATTATTATTTTTATTATTATTATTAACAGGTTTGTTGAAATCACTGTTATTTCTATTAATATTTTATGCACTGTGGAACATTTGAAGGTGGTTTAAGTTGAAAATGAAAGTCCATCTGCTGCCTTGAAAATGCAATTTAAGTCACAAAGAAAATTGTTTTGGTTTAAACTCAGAAATTAAAGTTCTGAAGTTGATTTAACAACAAGAGACAAGTTGTCCAAACATTGCTTTTAAAGTTTATTAATCTTGAATTGTGAGTTTTAGCTTAATGCTGCAATTTAAACCAAATAATTATTTCACAAAACTGTCCTCACCTAGTTAAAGAGCCACATTTCTCTATTATTCACTCACAATATCAAGTTAAAATACTTATTTTACTTTAAAATAATAACATTTCTTGTTTCAAACTGCATGAACAATATTTCTGATCTGATGATGAATTTTATTAAACATCACAATGAATTAATCTCAGACATGTAGTGTGAACAGGACATTATCCTCAAGTGTTAACTTAAAAACTATTCAACTCTTTGAGGTTTTACTAAATTAATAAAAAGTTAACACAACTTACTGCTGTAAGTTTATCTTTCACAAACTCACATTTAGGTTCAAAATCTAAAACTGGATAAATTTATTTGACTTAAAGAGTTGAAGACAGTAGACACAACTAAATGCAGCTCAAATGTTTTACAGTGCACAATGAAAAGATTATGAAATTATTAAGTCGTCAACACATCAATTTTTAATATATTAACTGTTATTTCTAATTAACATCAGTTATTGTTATAGTAAAAGAGATTGTCCATGTATCACGTGTTCATAAAGAATCATTTATTAGCATCACTAATCACTTTATTTTCTGTCTAATTTCTTTACGTTTATCTTCGTCAAGCCTCTGAGGTTGATAAAAATAAGATATCAAGCTTTGAATGAAGCATTTTTCTTTGCAAAATGTGTGTTGAGTAACTTCCTTCACAACATTTCTGTTTTGAAAATGACTTTATGGATTCTAAGTAACTTCATATCATACTCTATGCAGATGACTGTATTATG
The DNA here is from genome assembly GCF_000485575.1 of Poecilia formosa. Lineage (NCBI taxonomy): Eukaryota > Metazoa > Chordata > Actinopteri > Cyprinodontiformes > Poeciliidae > Poecilia > Poecilia formosa. Next base: position 138,784 of record NW_006800381.1, on the reverse strand, counting down.
TGTTCAAACTTAAAATACTGGAACATAAGAGAGGAAAAGCATTTTTAGAAAGACATTTATTGCTACATTTTCATATCAACACATGCCTGGAACTCAAACTGTACACATACTGCACATGTTATAAGTGTTTCAGATTATTTTGGTGTTTCTTTATGTTCAACAATGCGGTGAGTGAACATTGTTTGTTTTTAAACACTGTATTGCTCAGAGCATTAAATTTAGGTACAGCTAGTAAACTGCACAAAATAACAGGCTTTATGATTAAAATAATAGTTAAAAGCACATCAAGACATATGAATAAGTTCACAATATTTGTATAAAAGATAACTTATAACTTAAAAATATGTGTTTTAAGTTCAAAACTTAAACATGCACAGGGTTTGTTTGACTACATCTGCGGAGCAATAATTACAAGGAGGAGGATTATGTCCACCGGAGATACAGAAAGTAAAATCCTGGTAGCAGTGCATTAAAGAAATATAAAAACACAATTACAGACCAGGTTGGATGTCCATGTGAGATTAAAAAGAACATTCCTGGAGATCTGTTCATTCACAGAATGTTCAAACCCCTGCAGTATTTACACACACTCTCTCACACACACATTCACACCGAGCCCACAGGAAAAATGAAATATGTTGCCTAAAAACAAAACGTGACAAAGTCTGCCCAATGAGCATTGTGAAAATATGACTAACAAACCTGTTTGCCAATTTTAGACTGCACACGAAACTCTCCAGTCCATTCTGATGTACTGCAACACAAATATTAGCAATAAAACTACAAAATATGTACAAAACACCTGCAGCTTACAATGCATTTGTCTGATGCGAGTCGTGTTTAGGCACAAAGTTATAAAAATCTGTTTGGGAAGAGGAGAAATGATTGTTCGATTGCATCACACTTTCTGATCAGGAAGCCGCTCTGGACGAATTTGAACTGATTCGTCCAAAACGCAGCAATTACAAATCATTTAACTGTATTGTGAAAGTTTATCCCAAAGTGTTGGCTGTTGATCAAATATCGTGCATGTACAGTGCCTTGCAAAAATGTTCATCCTCCCTGAAAATCCTCTACATTTTGTCATGTTACAGTGACAAACATTAACATTGTTAGGCCCCAATTTCCTTGAACTATTTTGCAAAGAAGAATGGGCAAAAATTTTAGTCTTTTGTTGTGCCCAAAAGATCTTATTGACCATCGGGGGCTGAATACTAATTTTTATCTGTATAAAATATTTAAAACTATGTCATCTTCCCTCCAAATCACAACTACAATAAAACTTCAACAAAACCCATTGCAGCCCGTGGATGTAATGTGACAAAATGTGTAAAAAGTTCAAGGGGTAGGAACACTTTTGAAAGTCGTTGCATCAGTTTGTAGAGTGATTTAAACTGATCGTTGATGTAAATGAATGAAATGCTTTAAGTGAGACTTTGAGTTGTCTGTATCAGGTGCTCAGAGGTGACCCATGGGGTTTGACGGGTCCGTCAGGCTCGGATGGAAAGCGAGATGTACAGACTGTGGATCTGACATGATGCTGGAGGCCTTCTCTTCTTCTCTTCTCCGCAGACATGCAGCCTTCGGGTTCAGGTTTCTCTCTGCAGAACGGATACAAAGACAGTAAATGTAAAAATGGAGATACTGAACTCAGGTTTCACAGTTTAGAACCTAATGTCAAAAGTTATCGAAGTCAAAAAGTCCAATTAAATTCTTTTCAGACAGACATCTAGCTAGCTACTTAGCTGGCTAGCTATGTAGCTATGTAGCTAGATAGATTGATAGCTAGATTGATAGAGATATCTAGCTACCTAGGTAGCTAGGTAGATAGCTAGATAGCTACGTAGCTAGCTAGATAGAGGGCAAATCATGCTAGCCAAGGGGAAATACATGCATCACAGCAGCAAAGGGCAAAATAGCAAATTGCAGTTTACAACTCACAATGAAAAACAATCTAAAATGTAAAATAACTAAAAACGATAAACCGTGTATAAAAATAGTTCTTTAAAAAGAAGCTGTGATGTTGCACCTATATAATAACGCTTAAAAATAATTTCAGGAAACTTAATAAAACTATGGCACTGCATGATAGAACAAAATCAATCAAGTGCACTACAATATCTGTAAACCACCTTTTTCTGACTGTGTAAAGATTTAATTCAACGTCTGTTATAATTTAAAAAAAATGAAGTAATATACTTTATGTAGGCTTTAAGACCATTTCTGTCTGGTCTCTTAGACATCCCCCAATCACTTACAGTACATTCCTGCTCCGCTCTTGCACTGACCTCTGACCTGCTGCTCCAGACTCAGGATCACAGCCACAGCCTGGTGCAGAACCAGCAGTTTGGTCTGCGGCTTCTCGCTCTTCAGGTGCAGCTGACACATGTGGCCCAGCTCCTTGAAGGCCTCGTTGATGTCCCGCACACGCAGACGCTCTCTGGCGTTGTTGGCCATCCTGCGCTCTCGCTCGCGCTCGGCCTTCTGCTCTGGGCTCAGGTCCTCGTCCTCGTGGATGCTGCAACGAAAAACCATACGGCACGCATGTGAGAAGGGAAATGTTTGCAGGTTAAACAAAAATACAAAAGGTGAAAAGAGACGACAGTGTTCAGTTATTATTTGGTTTTCTCTGCCCTCTTCTGGTCACTTTGATAACACGGTTTTATTTTTTTGATTAAATACATTTTAAACAAGCTTATGCTAATTCAACAACCACTAGACATCTATTAAAAATATAATTTGAATGTTTGTTATTCCTTATTGTCTATTCTGCTTGAAAACAGAAAACAGATGTTTGGTGTGAATAATAAGATAATATTTGCTGTTTTAATTTATTTTAAGAGAACCTCTGTCATTTTTGTATTTAACATAAAAATTAAAAAACTGAATTTGCTTGCACCTCTTATAAAGTAAAACACCTAACAGTGTGTAAAAACCTTCAAAATTAACAAATCTCTTATTGCAGCAGCAGCATCTCAAACTGGAGATTTTATTTAAAAAAATCTAATCTTGACTTTGACTTTAGTTGGAGAAAAAAATCCCATTTAAAAAAATATTAGAAGACTCAATTATTGGCACTCCTACTAATCCTGACTTTATTTTTTACTTTTTAAGTTTATCATCATTTCTAGCTAGTACTTTTTCATCAATATTAATGAATTATGTACTTAAAACAAGCTCCTATATCTTACTGAAAAGTTACTTGTAAGTTAGATTAGTCTTATTTCAGTTAAAAAGTATAAAAATTACTTGGTAAGATTTTTTGTTTTTGTAGCTTATGACAAAAAGTTTAGACTCTCCTGCCCTCCAGCATGTGGTCTAACTGTCGGTGCAAATATAATAGACTGGATGATTGTTTTTAATGCATGATAATAAATTTATTTTACTCTCAGCTGTTACCTGTTCTGCGCGCTGTTCTCTCCGTGTGTTTTGTGTTCACTCTCCTCGTCGGACCTCGGGCTGCCTGAGCCGTGGTCGTGGTTGGTGTGCATCATCTCCTCCCCTTCCCTGGTTTCCATCTTTAACTCCAGGTTACTCTGAACACCCAAGCCGCCGCCTGTGCAAAATCAAACATATATTGCAATAAAACAATATTAATAAAAAACGAGAAAAACGCTGGTAAGAGGAGGGGAATAACTACCTCCTCCTCCTGCACCTTGTAAGAATGTGTTCCTCTGTCTGGGCGGATACGGGTGGCCATTTTGTGTTCGGCTCTGGAAGGCTGAGTGATTGTTGTTCATGGAGACGCCTTCGACCTTCAGGAGCCACAAAGAGCAAGACGAGTCAGACATGAGTCAGATTCCCTCTGTAAATGATGAACTTCAACAGTTTTTCTTTTGAGACACAAACACTACTTTGCATTGAACTTTTTCAATGCATTTTGTCATGTTAGCTAAGCTACAGAGTATTTCATTACAGTTTTTTTTATTAAAATTAATAAAAAAATACTATTTACAACTGTCAGTTAAACAAGACATTAACAACAAGCTCCTGTTTCTTGGTGAAAAATTACTTGTAAGTTAGTTTTGTCTCATTTCAAGCGCACTAAGATATTTGCACTCAAAACTAGAGTAAAAATACTTTGTAAGATTTTGTGTTTTTCTAGTGATAAACTAGTGGGCAGTTAGGAAGTGGAAGGAAATGAATGATTTTTGGGACGTGATCTAGTCGGATGAAACCAAAAGTAAACTATTTGCCGCAGCGTTAAATATGGCTGTGAATTTAGAGTCGTTATTGACTGAATAATGCAAAGTTTGAAATTTTAATGGACTTTTCTTAACATTTTTAAAGAAAATTAGATTTTATAGTGTCATTGTTGATCAAATAATGCAAAGTTTACACTTTTAATGGACTTTTATTGCCGTTTTTAAAGAAAATAAGATTTTATAGCGTCATTGTTGATCAAATAATGCAAAGTTTACACTTTTAATGGACTTTTATTGCCGTTTTTAAAGAAAATTTGATTTTATAGTGTCATTGTTAACCAAATAATGCAAAGTTTACACTTTTAAACTCAAGTTTTATAATGGAAATTTCTTTAAAAATGTCATTATTGACTGAATAATGCAAAGTCTGCTCTTTAAATAGACTTTTAATGTAAGTATTAATATAATTTGCATTAAAAGTGTCATTATTGACTGGAAAATTGAAAGTTTATGCTTTTAATTGACTTTTATTGCAAATTTTAATCAAACTGCATTAAAAATGTCATTATTAATCAAATAATGCAAAGTTGACAATTTCAATGCAAGTTTTAATGGAAATTTGCTTTTATTATGTCATTATTGACTGAATAAAGCAAGGTTTACACTTTTACTGGACTATTAATGCAGGTTTCAGTGCAACTTTGCATTAAAAGTGTCCTTATTTACTGAATGACACTACATGATAACAGCTGTAGACGTTCATGAAGATTCCTTCATGTTTACGTCATGCCAGTCTGATGCACACCCCTTCAAATAAAGTGTTACTGAAAATCCCAAACAGATCCTCTGCTCCACAAATAATTCAATTCCAGACAAGCATAATCCTCCTCCTAAAACTACTGCACAACATTTAAATTCCCCCCAATTCTCTTCAGGATGATCCACTTCTATCTGACACATCATTAAAAAAAAGGAGAGTGGGAGAATTTAATATGCCCTCCCCCAAAGGATTAGACTAAATATCCTTTCCCCGTGAACATGGTGGACTTTCATTCCAGCTGGAGTAAAATCCCATCATCTGCTGAAAGACGACGGGCTGAACAATGCAGAATTACACACAAAACAACATTTTTACACCATTTTGATACTTTGAAGTAATGTTTGTTAACCATTGCTGGAGTGTGACAGGTGAGCGGTGCAGCGCTGGCTGGGTGGCTGTGGTGGGACTGGCCCAGTAAGCTGTGGATGTCGCTGGGCAGACAGGAAGTGGGGCCCACGGCGTGGTTCCTCAGGACGTGGATGACGTCGTCCAATCTGTCCAGCCGGTCCTCCACCTGAGACTAAAACCATCAACAGACACGGAAACCTTCAGTTTAATATAAACTCTGGGAAAAATTCAGAGACCGCTTAAAATGATCAGTTTTACTCTTTATAGGTATGTTAAAATGGAGATTGTTGTTTTATTCTATGAACTACTGACAACGTGTCTCTGAACTTTCAAGCAAAAATTTAGTATTTATTCGCAGAAAATTAGAAATTGTCAAAATAACTAAAAAGATGCAGTGCTTTCAGACCTCAAATAATGCAAAGAAAACAAGTTTCTATTCATTTAGGAACAGCAATACTGATGTTTTAACTCAGAAATCAATATTTGGTGGAATAACCATGAGGTTTTCAACTTGTTCAGTGCAGTGGACTCTTCATTTTTAGTTTATGCTCCAGATATCAAATTTATTTTTCATGTTTTGGGGAATCCAATTTTTAGCTTTTTTCCAAAAATGTAGTATTTATTTTAGTATTATCTGTTCTACTAAATTTCACATTCTGTAGATTTTTTTATTTAATCACTTAAGCCTTTATATACATTATTAGAATCTAATAAACAATTAGGTTCCTTTTTTTAAAAGAGAAAATAAAGAGTTTGTTACAATAAACTGCCGATGTAACTACTAACTTTTTTATCAATATTCAAGAATTATTGACTTAGAACAAGATCTTATATCTCATAAGTTAGGTTTTTATTATTTGCACTAGAAACAAGACCAAATATGCTTTGTAAAATTTGCAATGTGACACAGAGAATTAATAAAAAAAGATCCAGATCTTTACCAGTGATATGAGTGAGGACTCAAAGTGTGGTGACACCGGTGGCTGAACTGAACTGCGGGGCCACAAGTTGTTCCCTAAAAAGAAAGAAAACCATAAGAAAAATTATGATATTCTGTACGAAAACGCAAAACTCTAATAAATAATGATTATTTTTCTTTCCTACCTGTAGATTCGGCTGCGTTTGGGAGCGGGGAAGGAGATCTCACTGGTGTGGAGGAGCTGGAGGGGAAGCTGCTGCTCGTGTGATCGGGGGAATAAATCTGACAGAGAGAAGGAGCAGCAGAGGAACCAGAGCATGGATCATTTTAAAAGCACAACTTGTCATTTCTGTGTAAGCTTTAACAGCTGCTGCCACATCCCCTGGAGCTTCCTCGTAACCTGAACTAAACTCATCCATTCCTGTCATTTTACCGCACTGCTGCCAATAAAACGTCCCGATACACGACTGTAACCCTCCTTTAATGCATGGCGCTCTTCTGTCGCCCCACAGGAAGTTATGAATTATAGGTGTGGGACCCCAAGGTTTGGTTTTATACTCTGACCTGACCCGTTTGAACATTACAGAGCACAGATAAGTAGCTTTAATGAGAGTGAGGTGGTTCGTACTTACAGAGGCCAAAGCTTTTCCCAGGGTGTCGCCTGTCTGTGACGCTCCTGACACATTCACTTGGCTTCCTGAGACTAAACAAACACGTTTATTGTGACATTATGTCAATATATACAAATATGTGCTTTCTTTACTTCAAATAAATCAATTAAAAAAACCAAAACAAAAAAAAAACAAAGAACATGTACATATACACACAAAAAACTATCTTTTTCAAACATAAGAATGTTTAAACCTTAACAGGAATAAGATTTGGACTTCACCAACCAGATACATGATAATTAATAAAGTAAAAAGTAGTATCAATTAAAATGATTCTCAGGTTCTTCTTATCCAAAATCTTTTTTTTTACAACATTTCAACAAAGATATAAATGTGATTTGCTCTTTCTGTAAAAAAACCCCAGGAAATATTTTTTATTTATTTTGGTTTTATCCTTTCTCTACACAGTTCTGGAAAATTATTTGCATTTTGATTTTGACTTTTATTGAAGTTCTACTATTTAGCTTCACTGACAACCCAATAGCTAAAAAAACAGAATACTATATTATTGATCTTATTATATACTGATGCAAATGGCATATTCACAGATGCCATTACAATAATCAAAAATCCCTCGTTTCCATTTTTGAAAATGACGTCAAACAATAAATAAAAACTATTAGAAATTCCACCAATATAAAATAATTAAAATTTGCACTTTATGTGCTTTTATGAAGTTAAAAAAATCTTTAATACTAATAAAAACTAGCAGATTTTTAAATTAATAACAAAATATTTTCCCCATGTTTGAGGTGATTTTTTTTTTATCAATATTGACTCAAATTGAGTCAATAATTGACCCTTGACCCTTTGAAAGTGACGTCACTCTGACCGCCACTGCGCCATGTCACGTGAAAATCAACCAATGCGTTCCTGTTGTAAAGCCTGTCAAAAAAATGCACGTGATAACCTAATATCGCTTTATTAAGTTGATTTAACTTTAAAATGGTAGTAGGGTGCTGGGCGGTCGGCTGCACTAGCAGAGAATAATAGAAACCAAAAGTCATAACTTTTAGTGGGAAAAGATGGGAAATGGAGAGCAGCCGTGACGGTTAACCCTCGGTGTAATGGCGGATTTGTAGCGAACGCCTTTTACAAGGTAAGAAGACTAACGTCCATATACTTTATAAATAAGTGTGATTAGAAAGATATCAAACATCGCATTATGGAGAAGGTTCGCGTCTAACCGTTGGTAACCATGGAAACACTGTCGCACCGTCATGTAGCCTAGCATGTATGGACAAAACTGGTTAGTGTCTCGGCTTTTGTTCGTTTTTAATGCTTCTCCAGTGTAAAGGGAAACGCCGTTTATGACATAGTGATAAATCATGTGGTGTGAATTCAGACAAAGTCGGTAATTTGATCAACAAGTCAGGAGGGAAGAGGAATGGGTCGGTTTTCTAAGCTAGCTGTATCCAACTTTTGTAAATAACGCCGTATTAGAAAATATTAGAGCCCCAACCAGGTGTGTTACGTTCAGATAAATTAGCTTGACTCGAAAAAGTAGAAGCCATGAATACACTGGCAAAAACAACTTTGGAAAATAACTTCAGTCACTCCCAATTCTCACGTCCCACGTCCATCATGGCGCCTATAAGTGACGTAGTTTCAAAGGGTCAATATATTGTGTGCACACGTGATATATAGTTTTTTCCAGCCAAATCTCCTAAATTTCTAAGTTAGCTTTTCTTATTTCAAGTGTACCAAGACATTTGCACTAGAATACATACATATATATGTATTGCAGCATGCAACAAAAAGTAAAAGTAAGCTCTTATTCTTTTTATTTTCCTCACCTGCTGGATTCTCGGAGTGGCTGTCAGAGGGAGAGCGGGACACCGTGTTGTTGCGGTGAAAGGTGGACATCGGCGGTAAACCTCTGTTCATTTCAGCCGCCAGCACCGAATGAGGAGAGAAATCCTGAGCAGAAAGCAAACGCGTTTTAAAAACAAGAGTTTTTGTATCAACATTCACCAGGGCTGATGAAGGAAAACTCACCAGGTTACCGTGGGCCGGCTGCAGGCTGCTGTAGCTCCCCAGCTGTGCTTGGTGGCCCGCCGAGGCCCCCAGCGCACCTTCATAGCCCTGCTGGTTCAGCCCGTTTACGGCGCTCCAGATGTCCGGAGAATTGCTCATCCCCTCTAAAATAAAGAATCGTGTTTTATCGCCTGAACTGCTGAGGTGTCTTGAACTGCCAGTCAAGTTATAAAGCAGAAGACTGGACCCCGGTGCAAAGAAATTACATGCAATAACTAAGTTTTACTGTCTCAATTAAACAGCACAGGGCATGTTTGGTAGCTATGCTGGTCACTTCATATATCTCTTTTACACCGGGGTGAATAATGTATTCATGGTCGATGATATTAATAGCAACAAAGGAAAACATATTCATACAGTGCAGCTTAATAACTAAACTCATTTATTATTTGTTTTAGTTTTCTATTTGTGTTTTATTTATTAAACAATTTTAGCCAGTTTCATATTCTGACCTGATTGTAGTACTTTTTGTCACAAACATTTAAATCTTCCCTTGCTATTAGGTTTTAAGTGTTTTCTTTTCTATGTTCATTGTTCACCAGTTCCCAGTTTATTTTATTTGATCCCTGTTTTTGTTATTTTTTTCTTTTGTTGTTCTTTTTCATTTTAATTATGCTTTTTGTGTGCGTCAGCTTCTTTTTGACCATTTTTGTCTCACACATTGCAAAAACACAAAATCTCGCCAATCTTTTAATACACTTGAATTTAAAAGTAATTTCTCAGCAATATATTGAAGCGTTTTCAAAGTTATTAATTCCTTAATATTGATTAAAAACTGGGAGGTATTTCACTTATAACAAGACATGTCTCCCATGTTTTGAGTGAAAAAAATATTAGCATTTTATTGACTTGAAACAAGCTCCTATATCTTGCTGGAAAAATTATTTGTAAGTAAGTTTTGTCTTATTTCAAGTGTATTATGATATTTTCACTGAACGAGACAGACAAGACAAACATACTTTGTAAGATTTCTTGTTTTTGAAATGGTGTGGTATCAATAAAGTATCATTTACTGATTAGTTTTTAATATTTAATAACAAATTTACTTTCCTCATATTTATCTTGCATCCATTGTGGCAAATTAGCCTCATCTTCTCATCTTTTTATATCTAATTCTATGTAAAAGTAAACAAGGAGGTTGGACAAGAGGATCAATGGTGGTCATATGTTATGACCTGCTACAAAAGCTACAAGAAGCATGATACTTCAAGAAGCATTTGATTGTTATTGTTGGATAATGAGTGTTTCGAGGTTTTGCTGGGCTTGAACTCACCAAAGAAGGTGCTTGCAAACACATTGCTGGGGACTTTGCTTGATGAGTGTGAAGTTGAGTTGCCATCAGAGCTGGGAGGCTGCCCATAAACCTGAAAAAACAATTAAAACCACCTTATGAACTGATAATTTTCCTACTTTCTGGTGCAGGAAGTTGGGCTGTCAAGCTAATTCCAGTTAGCATGTGGACAAAATTAACACATTAATACAGAAAAAATGTCTTGTATTATTTTTTCCTCACATTTACATGTTTAAAGTCACGCCACATCATCTTAGAGTTTCGTTTGGATTATTTTAGATGTGGATTTGCAGGTGTGCTTTGGATCATTATGCATAACTAAAATACACTTGATCTCAGTGTCACAGATATCCAGACATTTTCCTTCAGGATTCCTGGATATTTGTGTGATTTTTGGTCCTGGAAGCTCAATCATTAGCAATTTGGTTAAATTTATAGAGCCAAATCACAACACCATCACAAAAAACAAACAAAAAGTGAGCATAAGGTCTGCAGATGAATATGCCTGCAGTTTATTTATTTATTTATTTTACCTCTGTTTTATGATATTCTGTTGTTTTCTGCTGATTGTTTTTAAGTTGTATGATGTTTTAATGTTTTCTGAACAGCTTGTTTATGAAAACTTTTATTTAACTTACTTGGTTAAATAAAAAATATTATTCTGGCCTCTTTGGGATCAGATCTCATGCAAGGTCACATACATGTTTTCTACATTTGTGGATAAAACTCTGACCCTGGTTCTCTGGAATCCCAAAGTCTTCAAAATGGCATTTTTGTTTTTCATGTGTTCTCATATTTCTCCTTTACGTTGTCAGACAGTGAGTTCTCAATTTAATCACAGTGAATTTGTAGCTTGCATGGGAGCAATCTGAAGTAACAATGCAATGAAAACAAAACAGAGTGCGGATGCACACTTGGAGCCATGGTGGTAATCCATAATCTGCAGATCCGTGCACCTCCTCATCCGGATTTGGAAACCGTTCACCAGGAGAAATCCCTGCGCTAATCATGATCAGGTCCGGCTACGACTCAGATCCCCAAAAACATAAAACTGAATTTCAATTTGTCATTATTCCTTTAAATTTAGATTAAAGCCTTCCTGAATGAGTTGGTTTGGAGACATTATAAATGAAACAATAATCAACAGTTTGATGTGGAACGACGGCACTTGATAAAATCTAATGCTTGTTGACTGTGTGTTTTTTGTTGGTTTGCACTGATTTTCTTAATTCTGGGAGATTGGTGATGGGCCAATACCTACATATGAAGTTGATCTTATTTAGCTCAGCAAATGTTTAAAAATCAGCCTCTGTCCTCTTCTGCTCTGCAGAGGTTTGACTGACAGACCGGCCCACCAGGTCATGTCTGCACGTTTGCAGCTAACAATTGTCATCCCACTGTTGCCAACTTAGCAACTTTCTGGCTATGTTTAACGACATTTTTGAGAAAAAAAAAATGGTATCGGTCAAAATTGGAATTGGCAGTTCAGGCTTTTTAAAAATTGTTAATCGATGATTGACCAGAAAACTCCAGTCGGTGCATATCTACTTCTGTGACTTTGTGTTTTTGTGTTATGTTGTAAAGCGCTTTGACTGACTGATCGATTGATGATTTGTGCTCAAGATAACACAAAATGGAAAACAAATATTCTGAAAGGCAAATAAATTTCAGATTAAAGCATGCCCTGCACTCACGCAGACACAGAAACCCACAGAGAGGCGCACGCCTTGCCCAAAACCACCAAGAGGCTCGGGCTGCACCTGCACTTCCCTCCGTCGCTTTGATGTACCCCAGGAAATGAAAATAAACCTCCCTGCACTGCATCAATGGGGTGTCAGTTACCCGGACGACAAGTTCTGTAAAGCAGGCTATTAGAGATTCTCTTGAGTACGCTTGCGCAAGGCTCGCACGTTTAGACAAACCACGCACACACGCGTGTGCACGCACAGAGCCGTGACCCTGGCTGGCAAGAGTCCCATGGTGATTGTGGGCTTGGCCAAACAGAAGAGCCCCTGTCGACACTCGGCCCGTCTGAGCCGCCACGGGCAGCATATGGCAGAGGATAAAGCCAATTGTCCTCCTTACCATCAGCATAGCAGGCGACCCGTTAATAATGGTCACACCCCCGCCCCAGCACGCCCTCTCTGGCCCCGATGGAGAGGGGCCATCGCCAAGGCACCCTCTTTTAGCATAGCATTGATTTAGGAGCCATCAATCATCAGATCACAAAATGATAATGCACTTTTTCTTTTTTCTTTTTTTTTTTTTTTTTTACTCCAGTTCAAGAAGAAATTCAAAAGCAATAAATCATTATTTTCTATTAACAGAAAGCTTTTTGGGGCAGGGTTATGTATATAGTTCTCCAAGAAGAGCAGCGTTGTAAACACACACACACACACAGAGAGAGCATCAAGATGTGAGATAAGTGAAACATCAACTTGCTATTCAAGGCCCATGCCTCGCTCCACCGTGGCCAACTCCGGCCACATGCAACCAATTTTCTGCCTCTGTGATCCACGATGTCTGGATGTGGTTAGTCTCTCCGAGATCAAAGCTGCCTTTGATAATGGTTGCAGCGGTGCAGGGACTGCTCCAACATAGCGGGGTTAAATCAAATAGAAATAGAGGCAATCTGCTTCATGTCAAGATGTTTTTCTGCTGCCAGGCTTGACTGGATTGCACAGAGCAAACAGGAAGTCTCACTCAAGCATTTTAAAAACAAGCCTATTTGTCGACCTAGAACAAGAAGTAAAAGTGAATTTAAAGTTATAGCATGTCGGGTAGGTTGTGTTCTGTTTTTTCTGATTTGATCTGTGATTTTTTTGATCATTAAATGCATCAAAGTATAAAAAATAATTATATCAACCAATGTTGCACTTTTTTGTAGTTTGTAAAAATCAGAAAGAGGTTTTGATGCATAAATTGGGATAATTTTATTGTCATTTTCTGCTGGATTCAGGAGAAAATCTATTATGAAACCTGTTTTATATTTTAATCCTGAGAAGGAAAATAATCTGAATCAGTTAAAACTGGAATTTCATTGTCAGCAAAGAGAAACCTGACTGGTGCATCCCAACAGGATTACTCTGGAGCTGAAAGGGTTCAAAAAAATGTAATTCCTAATGTTGCAACTTTATGACAACTTTAAGCCAAAGTTCACATCTCATTACAGCACTGACTCATCTGAAAGACAAAGCTTTCTCCCTCTGGACCTCAAAACACACACCAGTCATTATCAAATATCCTGTTTAAAGAAAAGAACATCCCCAAAAATCTGACATTCCTCCAACAACTTTCAACTGGCATAAAATGTTTTAATCAAGTTTCCACTAAATGCATTCAAATCTGATGTTGATTCTCGAAGCGAAACTCAAGAAATGAACTAACAGGACAGCTGAGAATGCAGCAAACACACAAACAAACCATGCCCAACCTAATTTATGGTGGATAAAATATGAAGATACTCACTGGCTTCATGTTGTAGCAGTACATCAGTGAGTTGTTGGCTGTCCCAGAGGCAGGATGAGCACAGTACATAACTCTGTCTGGATCACAACGAGACTCTCAGCGCTCTCCACACACAGCTCCTCTGTCCACCTCTTTACTCATGTGTGTGGTGTGTCGTCCACACACACTCCTTCCCCTAACCCACCCCTGCTGGTCGTGCAGCAACCCGCAGACAACTTATGCAAATCAGGGCTGGACCATTTCATCCGGCACAGAGGGGGTGGCCAAGACATGATGCTTTTGCTTTAAAATGTTACATCATTTATGAGCTTTTCTGCTTAAAAGTGGAAAAGTATTACACAAAGAACTCGTTATTTTACAATTTGTGGTGCCATTGGGTTTTGTAAGCATAAAAAACATTAATAAATTCACATGAAAACCAAAATTACTAGGGGATTCCCAATCAACTTATGAATAAATAACCCCAAAAAATAAATTGTACCGATGGGAGATCCTTATTGCTCAGATATCATCCTGTTTTCATGTCATCTCGCATAAGTGTAAAGTTGAACACACACAAGGCTAGAAATCCCTCCTCTGGACCAACAAGCAGTGATGACGCCACCAAGATAATCTCCTGTTAGACAGGTAGAGGTTTCCAGTAAACACTAGATACTACAGCCTTGTCTGACCTACATTCACAAATAGAGCCAGGTCTTAATTTGCAGGCACGTGTGGCATGGAGAGCTGGGTTTGGAGGTTATTTGGTCTGTCTGGGTGACCGTCTGCAGCATCTCCTAAACAGAGTCGTCCTTCCCGTATGAGGTCAAATCCACCACACGTATCATTTTTAACCAAAACATATGCAAACAACATTAACAAAAAGCACAATTTCATGTGTGTCTTGCATTAAGCATGCCTTCTATATGAGAGAGGGGGCTGGAAAGGTGGAGTTGGCTCAATGCATAGAGCTACAGTATGGCACCCGGTCCTGGCACCGCTTGGTGTTTTACAGAAACCTCACAAGAATCCAATCAAATGATTCCTGCTGGGACAAAAACAAAGTCTTTTCCAAATGACAGTACCGACTCTTCAGTAAAGAGACTCTAATGCAGCTGAGTGCTGTAATACTAAAATATTTTTTATGTGCTGTTAACACTCAAACTGAAAATAAAATAGTGCAAAAATGCAAGAACGCCATTATTTGCCAGGATGTCTTTGAAACTATTTCGTCAGTGAGAGATTCAAGTGGTTCATGAAACATTACATATTTTTTTATTCTTTCTCACTTTTTGCTTTGCTTTATTTTTCTTTTTCGGAGAAGTATGACCTGAAGCCTTTCTTAACACGTCTACCTGAAAAAGAACATACCTGAAAAAACATCTGACACCAATACTGTTTAATTTGATTTCTTCAAATCAAACAAAATTGGTGTCAAACATTTGTGCGTGAAAATATTTTTGTTTGTGGTGTTATCAATGTAAAGATATTAGTAACTGTTTCCAGAGGTCATTAAAGGTCTACCTCTCCTGTTTTACAAAATCAAACACATTTTGAGTAAACACTGTAAAACATTTGAGCCACATTTAGCAGTGGGAATTATTTCCCAGAATGCTTAGCGGCATGTTTCTGTCTCCTGAGATGGAAGTGCGTTACGTTGATCTGACTCTGGTGTTTTATTAAGGCAAATGTTCATTTTAATGCAATTCTCAGTCAGCAAAGCTTGAGGATAATGTCCTGATCACACTAAATGTTTCTGAGCTGAATTCATTGGGATGTTTAATAAAATTCATCATCAGATCAGAAATTTTCTTCCTGCAGTTTGAAACAAGAATTTAAATTATTCTAAAGTAAAATAAGTATTTATTTTAACTTGATATTGTGAGTAAAATAATAGAGAAATGTGGCTCTTTAACTATGTGAGGGCAGTTTTTTTTTCTTGCATATTGTAAAATAATTATTTGGTTTAAATTGTAGCATTAAGTTAAAACTCAAAATTCAAGTTTAATTAAGTTAAAAAACAATGTTTAGACAACTTGTCTCTTGTTGTTAAATCAACTTCATGAACTTTAATTTCTGAGTTTTACAGTGAATCAACTCTGCTAAAAGGTGTTGAGTGGATCTGGTGGCGCTGGTATGTGGCAGCCTCACTTCTGTCAGACTGTCCCAGAGCAGCTGTGGCTACTATCCAGTAGCTTTCCACTGTGTGAGTGGGTAAAATGATATACAAGAACTCTTTCAGCTAATGGATTTTTTTTTAAAGTATGTTGACGATTAATCAATTACTGAATAAGTTGATGATTACTTCAATAATCAATTAATCACGATTAATCTGATTAATCGTTTCATCCCTGGTCAGAATTTTGTTTTGTAGAGTGAAGATGCGGAGGAGCTGGTGTTTGGCGTCCAAAAATAAAGACTAACCTAAATCTCTTTAAAACCAGAATTATATATTTAGAAACTTCAAATGCTGACAAACACGTGGTTTTCCTCCTGATTCAATCTGTCTGCAGGTGAGCTGCTGTCTGCTCAGCTTCCTTAAAGTCAAAGTCTAATCCTGGCGATCCAAACCAGCGCTATCTAGGTTAGGAGGTCACTCACTTCTTCTTCTTTATCAGCGCAATTGTTGGTTGACTTTTACATCTGCATGCTTTTCTTTTCTTTTTACCTAATTAAGGAAAACGTCATAATAAAGCCAAAATATCCAAATGCTGATGTCAGTAAATATATTAGCTGTTTTACAACTAATCCCTGGCAACTGGTGGCTACTGAGTGACCTTCTCCTCTGACAGAGATCAGTCTTCTTATCTGGCACATTAAGCATTCATAACACAAACATATCTGATCCAAGAGCCAATTTATACAGTCCCCTGACCCTGAACTTTGCATCAATCTTAGTTAATTGCAGTCTTGTCAGAAAAGGGATTATCCAAACAGGTAATGCAAATGTTAATGAGATCATTTTTGCATATCTTTATTTTCCTGTGGTTGAAATGTCACTGGTTCTGACGTTCTGCTATGAAGAATGTCACTCCCGATGGCCCCTTGATACATTGTTGGCCATGAGGAGGTCGGATGCAGAGGAGAAACCAAAACAGACGTTCTAAAAAACTAAGAAAAATGCATAGAAATGGCTACGTTTTTTTAAAATAAAATCCCCAAGAAAAAACACATTTTCAGTCAGTGTTGTTGCTGTTAAAATTGTATATTTTTACTGCATGATATGCTGTTGCCTCTCCAAGTGTTGTTGGCACTCTGCTGATTGTCATGCGCCTGATTTGACATGGCTTAAATAACTATCTTCCTCCCAGTGATTGGCATTCACACAAGAAGGGGTGAGTGGGACTGGGGAGCAGATGGTGACATTCCACATGACCAAACTGATCAATCAGCATGCTGGGACGCAGGTGCAGCACAGGCGGGCAGCACCACACCATCTATTTCACCATCTACAGGGCACTATAACACATGGGCACCAATCGTGGCACCCTGAGGGTCTGCATGCTCCTCCGTCCCGCTGCGCCAAGGTTGATGACATCAGAGTTTCCCATCCGCTCTGCCATGGGACGCCGAGAAAAGGGAGCGTGAAAAAAAATAAAAAAAACAAGCATTGGAATAATATCTGCAACAACAGCTTGGTCTGGGGAAGGTTGTATAAGTGACGTCAAAGCAAGGGACTCCCATATTATATATTATTACCAAATATAAGTGGGCTAAGGTGGTATTAATAACTCTGGACCTTTTCTACATTTTGTTACGCTACAAACAAACAGAAACAACAGCAGGTTTTTAATGCAAATAAAAATCTGAAATGTGTTTCATATGGAGAACCAGCTTTGGGTAAATCTCCATTAGCGCTGCACATTTATTTATGAAAAATAACTCAACCTCTGTCAGGTTGGACGGAGAGTTTTAACATTAAATGGGTTCTGTTATGCAAAATTCACATTTTGCATGTTTTTTTATGCTTCCATTTGGGTCTCAACTGCCTCTAAAAACAATAATAAAAAAAAAACAGTCAGCCATTTTTTGACAATATGTCAAAAATGTCTGGGAAATAAGTCACTTTGCAACCCTCTCAATGGTTGAGTCACATTACCATTACCTAGCAACTGCACCATTACCTAGCAACCCTAGCAGAGCCCAGTCCTGTTACCTACCAACCCAAGCGGAACTCCAGCACGTTTGGTCAGCTGGTTTTATTGCTATTAGTGTGGTACAATGGCTGCTGGAAAACTTACCATCCAGAAATTACTTGTGACATTCTTGTTGGTCGTGCAGGAGGCTCCACTTCTGCTTTTCAAATATGTATGGTTTTATAACTGTGCATTTGTTTGCAGCCATTTTCATTTCTCAGTGTAAAAGTTGAGTTGGGGGCGTGGCCAGCAGCAGCTTCTTTGGATTCAAAGTGACAAGATGCCCTAAAACAGTTCAAAATATTCAGAACTGATCAGACTAAAATCTCAATATCTAAGAATTACTTTGTGCAAAAAAAAATGTAATGAATATGTTTCGTATAATCCATAAACCTTTCCTAATCTGTTCAAGAAAGCATAATAAGTCACCTTTAGATTTCAAATCTTGCCACAAACTCTCAGTTGATTTTACATCTGGACTTTGACTGGACCATGTCATGCTTGTAAGTAACTAACTCCTTTATAACCCAGGCTGCAGTGATACTTACAGCACAATAGCCACTGTAATGTCTAGAAACTGAAGGGTTTTGATATTGTGTTCATGTCACTGCAGACCCAGCACCAATACACTTATTGATCACCCGCTCCATATTCCCCTCATTTATCAACAAAACTTGGAAATACTTAAGCTTCTCCCTTTGGACCTTGTCGCGACCTGGAGAGGTCATGACCCTGTTCTGGCTCAAGGCCATGCTCTCTGATTTGGAAGTGTTGATTTTCAGTTCTTATCCTACAAACGGCTATTAAAATGTGTTTTGTAAGCAGATATCAGTCGTCTGAGTTAGCAAAGCAAAAATAGAAAAAGAGAAAAAAAGTGATTAGCTTTATAAAACCCAGGAAACATGCTATAATTTGTCATTTGAAGTATTCTGATATATTACTCCAGCGAAACACTGTGCTAAGTTATTAAGTTTATGTTATGCTGTTAAACAAGTCATCAGTATACTTCAAGTATACTTGAAGATTAAAATACTTATACGTTTTTTTGATAAACCAATTGATGTGTCATTGTTGGCATAATGGCAATACATTGTTAAAATTTTAAGTGCAGAAATACTAATAGACAGGGCCAAATGGGAGCAAATGATGGGGATAACACTAAGAAATGGGTTCCAGCTTAAATTACACGCTGGTGGAGTCAATTTACTAATTAGGCAGCTTCTGGAGGCAGTTGTACTTTATTTTAGGAGTATTAAAGTGAAGAGGTTTAACTCAAATGCTCCTCATACTTTTCACATTTTAAATTTTCTAAAAAACAGGAAATGAACGAGTCCTTTTCTGTCCACAAATATCTGCTATTTTGTTGGGTAAAACCCAGTAAAAAGCATGAAATCTGTTATTGGAACGTGACAAAATGTAAAAGAGCTCAAGGGGTGTGAATCAGTTTACAGTGCAAAGTATAACATTTATATTTAATATAACTGCATAAAAAATAAAGTAAAAAAGAAAAAAAAAACTAAAACAGTTTTTAATCTCTTAGTGATACAAAAGTTAACAAACTAACCTTTGATTCATTTTTAAAATCTTTTTTATTTCCCTTAAGCTTTTTTTAAAATGAGCATTAAAGTATTTTGCTGGAAATACACTGAAAAAACAAAATAGGCAATCCAACTTTTAAAAAATTGAGTTTATTTGTTGCAAGTTAAGTTTACAGTTAAGTTTATCCAAGAGAATATATTCAGTGTGTTAAGTTGTCGTGCTAAACAAGTGTGAATAAACGAAGCTTGACAAACTTAAAGAGCTCCATTCCCTCAGCGTATCACTATAATGTTTTTAACATTATATTTTAAGAAGAAAAGAAGGAGGTGTGCATTTAGCTGAGTGCGTTGACCAGTTGATGAGTTTTTGCTTACAGATATTCCAACAACAAAACAAAAATCAACGAAAGTGGATGCACCTTAAAGTTAGCACACCGTGTGAAGTGTGTGCCGAGGTAAATGGGTTGGCTGTGGTTTCTGACTCTGTGGCGTGACTCTGTGCTGAGGATCTGCGGCATCTTCAGGATAAGACCTGGACTCAGCAAGCCGATCTCGTAGTCTGGCCCGACTGCTGGGGGAGGAAAGGGGGGAGGCTGTAAGAGGATTGGACTGGCTGTGGCCGCACGTGAGAGCCAGACTCACCGACTTCTTCGCTGCGGTGACCCAGCCGTCCCACATTCACCAACTGCAAAGAAAAACAAAGAAAGCGTACAACTTCAGGTCGGACCCTGGATCCTGGGCGACTTGTTGGGTCGCCATGACAACACGTCCAGTGTTGTTCTGCTGTTTCTGCTCAATGCAGATCAGATGTCATAGTTTGGTCTTTCCAGGTTTACTTTTGTGAACTTTGACTTTTATACCTTGTTTTGTGTGGTCCACATGTGAAAGTCAAAGGTTTTGCATTTTATTTATTCACTATGAATCACAAAATAGGAACAAGCTCCAGAAACTGAATAGGACTACAGTGAAAATACTGGCAGATGTGGTTACCATATGTTTTATATGGTAAAATTTATCATATAAATACACATTTTATCATATTTATATGATAAAATTATGGCAACACAGAATTTTACCATATAAATATGGATTTATATGGTAACCACAGCTGCCAGTATTTTACCTTAAATTAGACAGTTTTTTTTACAGTGTATAACACAACCATGAAACTTACCACTAAAGATGTTAAAATGTATATTTGCATATGAAAAATTTAAATTTATTTTTGCAATAAATTACAATATTAAACAAATAGTTTACAGTTTTGTTTCTTCAGAATAACTGAATTTATCATTATACACTGTATGTTTCCACTGCCATTTGCAGTTGTTTGCATTGTTTTGACCTTTTTTCATTATTTTCTCATTACAACTTTCTTTTATTTATTTATTTTTTCATGTCTTACTTACATATTATTTATCTATTTACTTATTAATTTGGGGGTTAAAATACAGTTTCAAAAGCACTATTTGATGAATGTTTGATTAATTTTGTACAATATTTCCAGATAAGTGTGATATTGTAAGACATGTTTTTATTAAACCATAGTGCTATAAACCGTCTCATTATATTTCAAACTAAATACTTAAATGCTCATAAAAAAAATTGCTTATGGGAAATAAAAAAAGATCAGCAAAATGAAAGGATGTTAATTTTTCTAAGCAATTCAGAAATAAATTCTGTGTGATATGGGGTTAAAAAAAAGTGGCTGTGTGTTTGGAAGAAGTGTTGTGTGAATCTTGACATTTGAAGGAATGAGCAAGGGCAAAAACGGTGTTCATAAGCCCTTCCACAATAAATCAGAAGTGACAGAAGATTGACAGTAAAACAAATCAGTCCAGAATAGCCACCGACTGGAGGTCAAAGATGAAGCGAGAAAACAACGACTAACAAGGAAAAACAACATTTTTCTCTTATTTAGATGAGGCAGCCCTGCTCATCATCTCCAGTTGATGTGAAACTTCAACAAATGTGATAGATGCAGGTGTGTTGTAAAGAGACTAGCACATTAGCAAAGAACATTTTGGATGTTCCATAGATCACAGAGATTCTATAAAAATGACTGTCCAGAAAGATAACAAAAATTTACACTACTCAATAAAAATTGTAATGTTGCAATGAAAAAGACCAAAAGCAGACTAAAATACAGAACATGCCTGTGGTTTGACATGTATAAACTTTTCCTTCTAGTTTATTCTCAGCTCAGTGTTTTGTTTTACTTTAGCTTTTTATAAAAATAGATGAGTTCAAACGCAAGCAATACACTCAAATAAATTATTTAAAAAATTTACTCTTAATATTTTTGTTCAGTATGATTACAAAGGATTGTATTTATTTATTTATTTATTTATTTATTTATTTATTTATTTATTTATTTATTGATTTATTGATTTATTTACTTTTAAAAGATAACTTTTTTGCAGCCTAACTGTGTATGTATGTACCCTTTGACTTGATGTGGTATAAATGAAAAATATCCTGGATATTATAGTTGCAGAGGCAAAAAGATAACAACAAAAAACTGTAACATGATTTAAGAAGCTCTCTTTAAGATGCACAAAAATGATTGACTCCAGTAAACACTGGCATTTACCCACAATGCTCAGTGACAAACTTAAAGTCTTTTCTAATGTTATTTTAATGCACTCACCATCAAAGTTGGAGTACCACAGAGGTGTGTACTGAGCCCCTTTCTGTACGTAGTAAACACTAATGAATGTAATTCACCAACCAACTATTCTTTAAATTCTCCACTGACAATGTTCACAAATTACCAATTTAATCTATCAGGCCAAAGTCCATCAGTTTATAATGCTATTAATGCTATCACTCCAACAGCACATTACTATAGACAACAATAGTCCTGGAAATGGTGGAAAACATTAAAAATTTCAAATTCATTGGATAATAAATTCATTTTAGAGCTGCAAATGTGGTGAAATGTGTTTATTGTAAGAATTAATTTGTAGTTTTTAAAATAAATACACATACTTTTGACATTTGTGTTTATCAGAAATGTAAAAAAAAAAAAAAAAAGAAAATCATACTCCTTCTTTCCGTTCTCAGAAGTAGTGCATTTGTTGGAATACATACAATGTTTCAGATGACACACAGCATACTGAAAAATGTTTAAAACTATTACTTGATTTAGTCGTTTTCAATTCAAAATCTACGGCAAAAATGTTTGCTTATGCCTTGTTTGTGAAGCTATAATAAGCAGCTATTTCAAACACTTTAAATATGTTATTGCATGATTTGCATGATAATAATTTACTAGACCAAACAGTTTGAAAGACTGACCTCGTTTTCCTTTTTGTCTAATTTTGCATTTTAATTTTTAGACTCTCTTTTGTGTTTTATTTGTATTACTTTTATTATATATTATAGTACTTAACAGACTTATATTTAGGGTTTTTAACCCTATAATCAGTTGAATATTTGTGCCAAACTACAAACTTTGAAGGGGACAAGCCAGGATCAGCAGGAAAAAATCTAATGGAGTCATGCCCATTATTTTCTTATTTTGTTGAGATTTTTTTTTGTTATCCTCTGGGAAAATCTCATCACAAATGTTTTCCATTTATGTGTTCTCCATATGTTTGTTGCTGTATCTCGTTTGAAGCGTTGTCAGTGTGGTGTAGCAGTACCCGTCTCACCCAACAGATGGCAGCATAAAGCAAGTCTCTGTATTAACCTTTATTTATTTAGGGTTTGTTTTTATGAGTTGGTGCTTTCATTCTTTTAAAATTGTTCACGTTTATCAACAATACAACTGCGCACATGTCATTTTCCAACATTTTTGAGGAAATAAAAATCAAAAGTCATTGTAATTTAACTGACATGTGACTAAATCACGTCTATTTTAGATTTGTTAATATGTAAATAAAGGGGCATTATATTTACAACTCGGGCAGATTGTTTAAAATCACAATAATCTTTCGGATTACTCATTTTCTTCAAGAACTGAGACGCAGATCTCAATCGGATGAAAAAATAGATTAATCAGTTTGATGAGCAAAGACAGTTTTACAATATATATCTGCAAAAGCAGCTTCCGATTTAAATTTCAGTCTGATCAGTTTTACTGGTAAATAATCTTAGTCAGAGGCATAGGCAGATACTGGGATCAACATAAATGGCTATAGCTGCCCGTGTTCATGGTGTAATGATATCATCCCGACTGTTTACCCGTCATTGTCACTATCTGATCAAGCAGCTTCCTGCAGCAGCGCCATTTCTGGCTGACAGCGGAACTGCAGGACGTCAAGTTAGGCACGACAGAGCTGCAACTTCCTGACTGAAACTTGTTAAAATAAAACAAAAGATATATATGACAATATATGACAATAAACAATAATATGACAATAATAAGGGTGTAGTCAAAGTTACAGAGGTAAAAGTCTCTTCATATAAAGCCACATATATGATAATCATATTACAAAAAACTCTTCACTTCAAAAACAAAGAGAAAAAATCTAAGTAAATCTTTTCTATCAAACTAATAATGGCTAATATGTTTGAAATAACGGTCTTCTTCATTTGCCAATGGCTACTTAGAAAGAAAAGCAAGCATTTTTAAGTGTAAAAACTTACAAGATCTCAACTTTTTCAAGAACCTGTGCAGTTGAATAGATATTAACTCATTTTAACCTTTGTGAAACACATATAAGTCAGAATATGGTCCACAAAGGTATATCCAGCAAGCTTCATTAACAGAAGAGTATTAGCTATTTGCCTAAATTTGTTGTTTTTGTAAAAACAAACAAACAAAAAAAGTTGAAGCTTGTTTTTAAGTATTCTTTAGTAGGAGATAAAAGATGTATTGCTATTCTTACTTGATTAAAACTACTGAGTATATAAATAAGTTTCATTTTGGTCTTAAAAATACCAATATTTCCACATAACTCTGTATTCTGGTTCATCTGATGATGTAATTTTTAAATATTAAATGATTAATAGTTTGATCAGTTACTCCGCACTCGACTTACTTGTGCAAGCAAAACTTGTGCAATTTCTTCGACTGCAACTTTTTACTTTTACCTGAGTATAAATTTTGGATATGTCTGGAAGTTATACATTGCAACCAAAGTTGATTAGGAACTCAATAACATTTACTTAAGTAGCATTTTGAAAACAACAACAACAACAACAACAACAAAAAAACAGAAGTAGTTTATTATGTTGTAATTTTTACTTGTTCTTGAGTAATTTTATTATGAAATATCTCTACTCTTGAGTAAAATTTCTGGATTCTCTACCCACTGAATGAATGAAA
>NW_006800381.1:105214-112756 GCF_000485575.1 Poecilia formosa | reverse complement strand
CTGGCTGCTGCAGGCGTGCTATTTTGCAGCAGCGGAGACACCTCTGCGAAATGCCTTTTGTATGCCCGGCTGGTGTTTTTTCGTTGTTTTTTGGTTTCGTGAGGGGTCCTATCACAGTGTTTTTGTAGCCATGCTCTGCGCTGGGTCCGGCGGGGCTGTCCTAGCTGACTGAGCCGCTCCGGCAGCGGTGGGTCCGGGTGCAGTGCACAGCCGGGGAATGAGGCCTACTTGTTAAAGCTCCCCCACCACCCCACCGTCGCGATGGCTGATGATCAACAACAACCTGGTCAGAAGCCTGCCTCGGGATTAGGTTCTCTTCCAGCGCTGGTGCCAGGACTCCAAGGGCCCGAGGCCAACGCGTTGCAGTTCAAAATAAAGAATTCAATTTGGTAAGGATGGTGCTGATCCATCAAAAGCTAGCCTCACAATCATCGTATCTGACCATGGTAGAGGTAGGGAGGCAGTGGTCTGCACAAAGCGGCCGAGAATAACACGCGTTTCCCCGAGCTAGCCTCGGTTTCTTCACCGGAACACGCATGCAGGGATCCGGAGACGGTGTCCGGGTTCGGGGTGATGCGGTAATAAGACGGCAGAGGCGGACTGGTAGCAGCTCTGATCATTAGCATGGAGCCATAGGAGGCCATGTTATAATAGATGACACCAACCCCACCGGTGGTGCTGATGCTCAGGATGATGACAGGTGTCAAAGCAGAATGCTGCACAGACTCTGGTTTTCACCATGCTGCACACATGCCTGCACATTATATTTGTAATTATCAGACGATGTGCTTGCTTTAAACATGTTTAGCCTGATTTCTGCTGTGCAGCATACACAACTGAATACCCAAATAGAATGCTTTTAAAAACAATCTCTATGTATATATGTAAATTTAATTCAGTAAGTAGTTAATAAACAAAGTGATAGTTTAAGGTAGGGATGATCGATATGGATATTTAAAGTTTATCGTGATATTTTGTGATTAGGGGTGCACCGATTGCAGCTTGTCGCAATAAATCAATTAACCGCATGAGTTCAATAATTTCCATTTGGATGATTTATTGAAAAAATCTTCAGTCTGATAGGCTCAACTCAACTAACCGAAGGACAATTTTATTTACAGAGATTTTATATCTTGTTTCTGTTGTTTTGTTTATTTATTTTGGATATTTAAATGTCTTCCAGTTCCAATGTTAAATGTTCATTAGAATTGAAAGTTTATTGATCTCTGAGAATGTGTTCTTGCATTATTTATGACATTACCATTATATTACTTGAAAATGGTAATAACAATGTTATAATATTATATAAAGTAACAATATTATCATTTATCGAAATAACTTTTGGGACAATTTATCATCTAGCAGATTATCAGCCTATCACCATACTCCTAAAATGAAGAAAATTGGGACCGATTTATTGGTCGGTGGATTTATCGGTGCTCCCCTAATTGTGTCAACGATAAAAGTGACCATAGGAAGTATTTATTGTTACTGTTTTAAGTAACTCTATGGCTGCAACTGTGTTACAAAAATTGTACCCTCCAAAACCCAAAAACCTGCTGTTGAAGAACATTTCCATTTGTAATATGCTTCCATAGGACACCAATCACATCAAGAATGTGATATGGTATTATTAAATTGCAAATCGTAACTGCATTTAATTATATTTTCAGTTTTATTTTCAGTTATTGATGCTTTTAGTGAATAAACAGTGGAAAAAAATAGTAAAACTAACAATACAGACAATGTTATGGGGGTTTAAACATCTTCATCTGGGATACAATGTGACAACAATAAATCAAAATTATTGTAATAAGAAATTTATCTCAATAAATGATAAACTATATGTTAAATCGTTTATCATTTAGTTGGGTTCGTGGTATGAAAAGAGATTTGTTGTTGTTGGTGATCTTAGATAAACAATACAATATTGTATTATAGTATTATCAATTATTGTGAAAAAATTCTTATAAGAATTTAAATTTACTGTCAAGATAAATTTCACTTATTGACAAAACAAAACTGTTTTGTTTTTGTTTTTCTTATGATCGGAAATGTTGTTTTTGTTATTTTCTAAACTGCCTTTTCCCCAGAAGCATCAATTAATATCAGTACATTAAAAATATGATTAAATGCAGTTACTCTGTGCAGTTTACTGATATAAATCACCTTTTTAAGTAAGTGGTGTAGTGAAGAAGCCAATTGTAAATGGAAATATTTTTTAAAGAACAATATTTGTGGCGATATAAAGGCTGTCATGCTGTCACAGCCTTTCAGTTACCTATAAAATTAAGTAATAAGTAGTTTTTTTATCATAATCCTTATTATCACAATAGTGCCACAAAATAACGTGATTAAGTCTTAAATCCATATTGCCCACCCACATTATGTTTCCCTTCATTTCTTTAAATATTCATCATCCTTTGATGAATGAAAGCAATAAAATAACTTTCTATTTGCAAAGCAGTTTTTGATATCCACTGTACAGATTTTAAAAAAATATTTCACTACATGATAATTGTTGATTATTTTAACAACAATAACACCCCATTTTTCCTCACGCTTCCTTCTTTTTTCAAATTTTTCCGATATCCTGATGTCCTCACTGCTCCTCTTCATTTTGATCTTGTCTTTAAAGTTTTTCAGCAGCTCCATTCAAAACTTTTAAGTCTTCAAAGCTGATTTCAATTCTATATATAAAAAAAAAACTCCCAAAAGGAAACTAAATGTTGTCGTAGCTCATATCATCCAAATATCTTCAGAGTCATCATAAATGGTGAAGCTGCAGGCAGGAGGGATCTCCAGTAGCAGTCAGTCTTGCAACAATTCTGAAGAGGCCCCTGACCGAAGACTGCTAGCATGTCATGACATGCTAACAGTCTAGTTTAGGCATGACTTGAGCGTCTGAGATGCTAGTTAACTGCTCTCATTTGTAAAAACAACAACCTGTTGCCATAGTTACACATCATGGAGCACAGCTTCACAGCATTCAAAGCTGGAAGGAATAAGAAAATGTTTACAAAAGAGCAAAAAGAAGAGATACATGAAATATTGTAATAAATTAAAGTGATTGTGATGCAAATTGTTCTGATATTCTTTTCTTTCTCATTGTAGCAAATCTGTACAATCAAAAGTGGACAGTATATTGGTAAGTATCTGGACCCCCAACTCCTTTAATATCTCATCATTTTACATCACTAACAAATATTACATTATACTATTATACTAACCCTTACATGTTGATGTTTATTGCAGTTTTTCAAATAAGCTAACTTATTGAAAAATTATTATAGTTTAATTATTATTATTATTATAATTATTATTTTATTTTATTAAAAAATCAAATTCAAAGAAATTTTATTTATAATATATTGTATTTATTCAAAAGAATAAATACATTTCTTTCTTCAAATAACACATTTATTTATCAAATAAATATTTATTTATGAATTCTAGTAAATAATTAATTATTTATTAGAATAAATACAAAATTAATACATTAATAATTAATAAAATAAAAGTATTTTAATTTCCACCTATGTGTGTAGAGTTTGGCAGCCCTCTGTTCTAACACTCCTAAAATACATTTACATAAATACATTTTGCTTAATTACATAAAATTAAAATTTTTTAATTTGATTTAAAATTTTATGAATAAAAGTATAAAAGTTAAACTTCATTATTTTATCAGATTTATTTGAATAAATGAACACAATTTATGTATTAATGTTTTGCATCAACTTATTAAACTAATTTTGCAGTATTTTACAAATGTGCACTCTTTATATGTATAAATCTTCAAATATATTTTATACATTGCATAAAAGTTATTTTTATTTGAAATTTTTTGACGCTTTCTGTTTCTGCGTATTTGTTTATGAACGTTTGCAGGTTTATTTTCAGGTTTTCTAGTCAGAAAAATCCTCTACTGGCTCCATTTGTGAACATTTAGGTTTGGATTTGTTGCAGCTGAAGTGGATCACAGATGTTTTTCTGTACAAAGCAGGAACGGTGACATCAAAGCGACATGATCACGCTTTGTCTATTTTTTTTGTCGCACAAATAAAATAGAAAGTATTTTAATTTTGAGCGATGTGCGTAGAGTTTGGCAACCCTCCGTTCTGTTACTCCTAAAACCTGATCCGCCGCTTGGCTCCTCTGATGCGAAAACATCAAACGCGACTCGAATGACGCGATTATGAATTGAGACGTGGAAGAGGCGGATTCTGTCTTTTGTTTCCTGGACTAAAATAAATAAAACATCTCTAATATATGAATGCGTTCGTGTTTCTTTCAGAAGTGGAAGAAACGCCGTTCCGACACAATCTGGAAAATTATTTAATCTGATTTATTTTTCTGGTTTGGAAAAAAATGGAGAAAAGGAAACAAGGTTTTAAAAAACAAGTTTGCATTGTCAGACTTTATTCCTAATTTTTGTGTCCTTACTTTCATTCCTTTTGTTTTCCGTCTTTCCTTTTATATGTTATTCCCTTCTTCCTTGTGTTCTTCATTTCTTGCATCCCTCCTTCCATCTTTGTGTCCTTCCTTCGCTTCCTCTCTCCCTTACGTCCTTCCTTTTTCCTGTTTTTCATTTCCTTATTTCTCTTCCTTAACCTTTGTGTCCTACTTGTCTTTTTTCTGTTTTTTCCTTCCGTCTATGTTTTGTTGTATTCTCTCTTACTTCTATCTGTGCATCCTTCATTCCTTGTATACTTAAAATACTTTGTCAGAAGTAAAACATTAACGGTCACAATTTAGAAAGAAAGGAAGGAAGAATATATCCTTTCAAATACGATCCAGTAAATATTTCTTTGTTCCCTTTAACAGAATTTTAAGAGATATTTCCAGGAATATTGCTTCATACATTCAGCGATATTTCAATGTTTTTAACTGGTTGATTTGAAAATAAAAGCTTAAGTTTCTCCCACAAACTTAAACTTTTTAATCTGCCCATGAAGCCTTTTGTTTTAGTAATTTATAAGGCTTGCTGTCGTATCCAAACAGGATGTGCGACTCGTAGTAAACGGCGTTTTCCGTGGCGTCTGATTGGCTGACGGCTTGTTCATTTGGGTTGTCATGGCAACAAAGAGGCAAACAGACGAGTGAGAGGCGAAATGAATCCATTCTTAGAAATCCAGCTGAAGGCCAGTCGGAGTACTCGGATGGTTCTGCAGTCTTGAGTATTTTTCTGTCGCTGATATTTAAACACTAAAGCAGCTGGATGGTATATTTACAGTAAATTTACCTTAGAATCACCTTGACATTTCCTTAAACAGATTTAATTTGACTGCGCTGTAATATACACTGCTCAAAAAAAATAAAGGGAACACTCAAATAACACATCCTAGATCTGAATGAATGAAATATTCTCATTGAATACTTTGTTCTGTACAAAGTTGAATGTGCTGACAACAAAATCACACAAAAACCATCAATGGAAATCAAATTTATTAACCAATGGAGGCCTGGATTTGGAGCCACACACAAAATTAAAGTGAAATGTTTCCTTTATTTGAGCAGTATACTTTAGATCACACCAGAATCTGTGTATAATTAGATTGTTTGAAACTGATTTGATGTAAAAATTGGTCCTGTTTTATTTTAGATGACATTTATTTTGATTTGTATAAACACAACACACTAAATTTAATGTTCTGAACAGGTGAATAAACCAATGTTTACAGAAAAACTGACTTTTCCAGTTTGCCATGCTTCAAATATACAATCAGAGAAAAAGACAGAAAGAAATGACACAAGAAAAGAGAGAGGGATAGATTTAAGGACATAAGGAAGAAAAATGAAACAGGGAATGAAGGAAGGAAATAGATAATTGAGCTAGGAAGGACACAATGAAGAGCATAAGGAAGGAAGGAAAGAAGGAAGCAAAGGACAAAAGAGGAAAAATTGAGGGACATAAGGAAGAAAAAGAAAAATGGAAGTAAGAAAGAAAAGGAAAATGAGGAAGGAAGAAAGGGAGGGCACAATAATGGACACGAGGAAGGAAGGACAGATCATCAGCAAGAAAGGAAAGAAGGGCACAGAAAGAAGGAAAGGGAAAAAGGAATGAAGGAAAGAGGAGATGATTAGAAAGAAGGAAAAAGGAAGGAAGACTGGACATGTTGAAGGACAGAATGAAAGGTGGACAAAAGGGAACGGAAGTATCTGAGGAAGGGAGGAAGGCCACAGAATGAAAAACGAATGGAAGGACAAAACTTAAACGATAAAAATCTGGAAATACAAATTCTCTGAATTACTTTAAATGCTCCACATTTCTCCAGGTTCTGTAAAAATTTGGAAGCAAATCAAACGGGAATAAGTAATTTTTTATGTCATGTTTATTTAAACCGTCGCTCCTTTGTGTTGTTTTCATTTTTTACAGCAAGATGTTGAGAAGTTTACAGACATCGAAAAGCTCTACCTCTACCTTAAGTTGCCTTCTGGTCCCAGCAGTGGCAGTGATAAAAGGTAGGAAACACAACAAACCGAAGTTTAACACTTTGCTTCTTCCTCACAGGGAAACCTTTTTATCCATTTCTTTTACATTTTTGAACTGTGTGTCATTTCTGCCAGCTATTCAAATCCCTGCTCACTGGCTAAAATCAAGCTGAGCAAGTTTAATGGCAGATTTATTTCCTATTCGCCACATTTATTTATTTATTTTGCTGCATCATTTTTGATTATCAGTATGAACCAAAACACTGAAATATCTCTAGATTCCTGCTCTATACCTAGCTGTCTGTGTGTCATTTGTTTCCCCATATCTATTCATCACCCCGACCCCCAAATTCTGCCCATTTGGACTGGGAATGAGAGGGGGTCCTCTACTGCTGGATTATGGTATTACAGTTTCTGTATTCGCAAGAAAAATGATGCAGAGCAGTCCAGGACTCGGCGCACTCACCAGATTTCTCTTTTGTTTCGGCCCCTTTCCAGTGACCAGAGTTCCATGTCGTCGAGCCGTACTCAACAGATGTATGCATTCAACTGGATACGCAATCACCTGGAAGAGCACCCGGAGACGTCCCTCCCCAAGCAAGAGGTGTACGACGAATACAAGTGGGTGAAAAGAGAGAGATACGCAGAAAATGTATTTAGTTTTAATGAGAAGCGATGTAAAACACAGTCTGGTTTTGTTCAGGAGCTACTGTGACAATCTTGGCTACAATCCACTGAGTGCAGCAGACTTTGGGAAGATCATGAAGAATGTCTTTCCCAACATGAAGGCTCGTCGTCTGGGCATGAGGGGAAAATCAAAATATCCTTACAATGAAATCAAGATGTTCAAACACTGAGTGAATGTTTATTTATTGCAGATGTCCAGTTTTAGATTTTGTAAAGTTAATTGGTGTAATTAGCAGCTTTTTTACAGTGATCAGTGTGCAAAAACACAAAGTCTTACCTGGTATTTTTGATGTAGTTTGTGTTGCAGATATCTTAAAACATAAATTAGCAACTTTTGAGCAAGTTATAGGAACTTGTTTTAAGTCAGTTATTCTTGAAAATCAATAAAATACCAATATTTTATTTATTTATCAAAAAAAT
>NW_006800381.1:0-105204 GCF_000485575.1 Poecilia formosa | reverse complement strand
GCCTCCTGCCCACGCCTGCACCGTCCCCTTCTCCATACGTCACCGCGCCGTCCCCTGCACTTGTCACTGCCATTAATTTTATGGTTAAAACAAAAAATTCGACAATTTTTTTCCCAATATAAGACATACCCCGAAAGTAAGACATAGTGGGGCTTTTGGGGATAAAAAGAAAGTAAGACACTGTCTTACTTTCGGGGAAACATGGTATTCACAATGTCTTTGTTATGACAACTTGACATTAACCAAGAAATCATTACTGATATAAATTTGTTATAAAAGTATTACTGATTGCACATTAAGAATTAGGTAACTTTATGTTATTAAAGGTAAAGTTTAAACAGTAATGATTTCTTAGTTAATGTCAAGTTGTCAAAACAAAGACATTTGGATAATGTCAACTTTGTATTAAAAGTGTCATAATTTACCGAATGACACTTTATGACAACAGTCATAAATATTCATGAAGGCTTATTCATGTTCATGACAGGTGTTATGTCATGTTTATAACAGTGTCATGTCAGTCTTATTCACCCCCTTCAAATAAAGTGTTACCATATATATATATAGTTATTTTGTAATTGTTTTATTAAAATAAATTACTTTCATTTTGGCCTTACCAATATTTCCACATAACTTTATATTTTGGTTCGTCTGATGATGTCATTTCAAACATTACACAGTACTCTAATTACCAATTTTTTTTACTCTACATGTGTAATTTGTTACTTTTACTTGAATTAAAAAATTATGTTGAAGTGGAGCTGCTCCTACTTACTCTCTGGTGTTTAGTTTGAAAAACAATAAAATATCATATTACTAGACGTAAAAATATGTCTTGAAGTCACCTTAAATGTGCGTGAAGTTAATTTGTTCTACTTTCAGGAAATATTTCCGCTCTTGCGTGCGGGTTTTTTGCGTGCAGCTTGACGCAGCCAGCCCCGTCTGTAGCTGCTTGCTGGCTGCTGCAGGCGTGCTATTTTGCAGCAGCGGAGACACCTCTGCGAAATGCCTTTTGTATGCCCGGCTGGTGTTTTTTCGTTGTTTTTTTTTTTTTTTTTTTTTTTTGGTTTCGTGAGGGGTCCTATCACAGTGTTTTTGTAGCCATGCTCTGCGCTGGGTCCGGCGGGGCTGTCCTAGCTGACTGAGCCGCTCCGGCAGCGGTGGGTCCGGGTGCAGTGCACAGCCGGGGAATGAGGCCTACTTGTTAAAGCTCCCCCACCACCCCACCGTCGCGATGGCTGATGATCAACAACAACCTGGTCAGAAGCCTGCCTCGGGATTAGGTTCTCTTCCAGCGCTGGTGCCAGGACTCCAAGGGCCCGAGGCCAACGCGTTGCAGTTCAAAATAAAGAATTCAATTTGGTAAGGATGGTGCTGATCCATCAAAAGCTAGCCTCACAATCATCGTATCTGACCATGGTAGAGGTAGGGAGGCAGTGGTCTGCACAAAGCGGCCGAGAATAACACGCGTTTCCCCGAGCTAGCCTCGGTTTCTTCACCGGAACACGCATGCAGGGATCCGGAGACGGTGTCCGGGTTCGGGGTGATGCGGTAATAAGACGGCAGAGGCGGACTGGTAGCAGCTCTGATCATTAGCATGGAGCCATAGGAGGCCATGTTATAATAGATGACACCAACCCCACCGGTGGTGCTGATGCTCAGGATGATGACAGGTGTCAAAGCAGAATGCTGCACAGACTCTGGTTTTCACCATGCTGCACACATGCCTGCACATTATATTTGTAATTATCAGACGATGTGCTTGCTTTAAACATGTTTAGCCTGATTTCTGCTGTGCAACATACACAACTGAATACCCAAATAGAATGCTTTTAAAAACAATCTCTATGTATATATGTAATTTTAATTCAGTAAGTAGTTAATAAACAAAGTGATAGTTTAAGGTAGGGATGGTCGATATGGATATTTAAAGTTTATCGTGATATTTTGTGATTAGGGGTGCACCGATTGCAGCTTGTCGCAATAAATCAATTAACCGCATGAGTTCAATAATTTCCATTTGGATGATTTATTGAAAAAATCTTCAGTCTGATGGGCTCAACTCAACTAACCGAAGGACAATTTTATTTACAGAGATTTTATATCTTGTTTCTGTTGTTTTGTTTATTTATTTTGGATATTTAAATGTCTTCCAGTTCCAATGTTAAATGTTCATTAGAATTGAAAGTTTATTGATCTCTGAGAATGTGTTCTTGCATTATTTATGACATTACCATTATATTACTTGAAAATGGTAATAACAATGTTATAATATTATATAAAGTAACAATATTATCATTTATCGAAATAACTTTTGGGACAATTTATCATCTAGCAGATTATCAGCCTATCACCATACTCCTAAAATGAAGAAAATTGGGACCGATTTATTGGTCGGTGGATTTATCGGTGCTCCCCTAATTGTGTCAACGATAAAAGTGACCATAGGAAGTATTTATTGTTACTGTTTTAAGTAACTCTATGGCTGCAACTGTGTTACAAAAATTGTACCCTCCAAAACCCAAAAACCTGCTGTTGAAGAACATTTCCATTTGTAATATGCTTCCATAGGACACCAATCACATCAAGAATGTGATATGGTATTATTAAATTGCAAATCGTAACTGCATTTAATTATATTTTCAGTTTTATTTTCAGTTATTGATGCTTTTAGTGAATAAACAGTGGAAAAAAATAGTAAAACTAACAATACAGACAATGTTATGGGGGTTTAAACATCTTCATCTGGGATACAATGTGACAACAATAAATCTAAATTATTGTAATAAGAAATTTATCTCAATAAATGATAAACTATATGTTAAATCGTTTATCATTTAGTTGGGTTCGTGGTATGAAAAGAGATTTGTTGTTGTTGGTGATCTTAGATAAACAATACAATATTGTATTATAGTATTATCAATTATTGTGAAAAAATTCTTATAAGAATTTAAATTTACTGTCAAGATAAATTTCACTTATTGACAAAACAAAACTGTTTTGTTTTTGTTTTTCTTATGATCGGAAATGTTGTTTTTGTTATTTTCTAAACTGCCTGTTCCCCAGAAGCATCAATTAATATCAGTACATTAAAAGTATGATTAAATGCAGTTACTCTGTGCAGTTTACTGATATAAATCACCTTTTTAAGTAAGTGGTGTAGTGAAGAAGCCAATTGTAAATGGAAATATTTTTTAAAGAACAATATTTGTGGCGATATAAAGGCTGTCATGCTGTCACAGCCTTTCAGTTACCTATAAAATTAAGTAATAAGTAGTTTTTTTTTTTATCATAATCCTTATTATCACAATAGTGCCACAAAATAACGTGATTAAGTCTTAAATCCATATTGCCCACCCATATTATGTTTCCCTTCATTTCTTTAAATATTCATCATCCTTTGATGAATGAAAGCAATAAAATAACTTTCTATTTGCAAAACAGTTTTTGATATCCACTGTACAGATTTTAAAAAAATATTTCACTACATGATAATTGTTGATTATTTTAACAACAATAACACCCCATTTTTCCTCACGCTTCCTTCTTTTTTCAAATTTTTCCGATATCCTGATGTCCTCACTGCTCCTCTTCATTTTGATCTTGTCTTTAAAGTTTTTCAGCAGCTCCATTCAAAACTTTTAAGTCTTCAAAGCTGATTTCAATTCTATATATAAAAAAAAAACTCCCAAAAGGAAACTAAATGTTGTCGTAGCTCATATCATCCAAATATCTTCAGAGTCATCATAAATGGTGAAGCTGCAGGCAGGAGGGATCTCCAGTAGCAGTCAGTCTTGCAACAATTCTGAAGAGGCCCCTGACCGAAGACTGCTAGCATGTCATGACATGCTAACAGTCTAGTTTAGGCATCATTTGAGCGTCTGAGAGGCTAGTTAACTGCTCTCATTTGTAAAAACAACAACCTGTTGCCATAGTTACACATCATGGAGCACAGCTTCACAGCATTCAAAGCTGGAAGGAATAAGAAAATGTTTACAAAAGAGCAAAAAGAAGAGATACATGAAATATTGTAATAAATTAAAGTGATTGTGATGCAAATTGTTCTGATATTCTTTTCTTTCTCATTGTAGCAAATCTGTACAATCAAAAGTGGACAGTATATTGGTAAGTATCTGGACCCCCAACTCCTTTAATATCTCATCATTTTACATCACTAACAAATATTACATTATACTATTATACTAACCCTTACATGTTGATGTTTATTGCAGTTTTTCAAATAAGCTAACTTATTGAAAAATTATTATAGTTTAATTATTATTATTATTATAATTATTATTTTATTTTATTAAAAAATCAAATTCAAAGAAATTTTATTTATAATATATTGTATTTATTCAAAAGAATAAATACATTTCTTTCTTCAAATAACACATTTATTTATCAAATAAATATTTATTTATGAATTCTAGTAAATAATTAATTATTTATTAGAATAAATACAAAATTAATACATTAATAATTAATAAAATAAAAGTATTTTAATTTCCACCTATGTGCGTAGAGTTTGGCAACCCTCCGTTCTGTTACTCCTAAAACCTGATCCACCGCTTGGCTCCTCTGATGCGAAAACATCAAACGCGACTCGAATGACGCGATTATGAATTGAGACGTGGAAGAGGCGGATTCTGTCTTTTGTTTCCTGGACTAAAATAAATAAAACATCTCTAATATATGAATGCGTTCGTGTTTCTTTCAGAAGTGGAAGAAACGCCGTTCCGACACAATCTGGAAAATTATTTAATCTGATTTATTTTTCTGGTTTGGAAAAAAATGGAGAAAAGGAAACAAGGTTTTAAAAAACAAGTTTGCATTGTCAGACTTTATTCCTAATTTTTGTGTCCTTACTTTCATTCCTTTTGTTTTCCGTCTTTCCTTTTATATGTTATTCCCTTCTTCCTTGTGTTCTTCATTTCTTGCATCCCTCCTTCCATCTTTGTGTCCTTCCTTCGCTTCCTCTCTCCCTTACGTCCTTCCTTTTTCCTGTTTTTCATTTCCTTATTTCTCTTCCTTAACCTTTGTGTCCTACTTGTCTTTTTTCTGTTTTTTCCTTCCGTCTATGTTTTGTTGTATTCTCTCTTACTTCTATCTGTGCATCCTTCATTCCTTGTATACTTAAAATACTTTGTCAGAAGTAAAACATTAACGGTCACAATTTAGAAAGAAAGGAAGGAAGAATATATCCTTTCAAATACGATCCAGTAAATATTTCTTTGTTCCCTTTAACAGAATTTTAAGAGATATTTCCAGGAATATTGCTTCATACATTCAGCGATATTTCAATGGTTTTAACTGGTTGAATTGAAAATAAAAGTTTAAGTTTCTCCCACAAACTTAAACTTTTTAATCTGCCCATGAAGCCTTTTGTTTTAGTAATTTATAAGGCTTGCTGTCGTATCCAAACAGGATGTGCGACTCGTAGTAAACGGCGTTTTCCGTGGCGTCTGATTGGCTGACGGCTTGTTCATTTGGGTTGTCATGGCAACAAAGAGGCAAACAGACGAGTGAGAGGCGAAATGAATCCATTCTTAGAAATCCAGCTGAAGGCCAGTCGGAGTACTCGGATGGTTCTGCAGTCTTGAGTATTTTTCTGTCGCTGATATTTAAACACTAAAGCAGCTGGATGGTATATTTACAGTAAATTTACCTTAGAATCACCTTGACATTTCCTTAAACAGATTTAATTTGACTGCGCTGTAATATACACTGCTCAAAAAAAATAAAGGGAACACTCAAATAACACATCCTAGATCTGAATGAATGAAATATTCTCATTGAATACTTTGTTCTGTACAAAGTTGAATGTGCTGACAACAAAATCACACAAAAACCATCAATGGAAATCAAATTTATTAACCAATGGAGGCCTGGATTTGGAGCCACACACAAAATTAAAGTGAAATGTTTCCTTTATTTGAGCAGTATACTTTAGATCACACCAGAATCTGTGTATAATTAGATTGTTTGAAACTGATTTGATGTAAAAATTGGTCCTGTTTTATTTTAGATGACATTTTGATTTGTATAAACACAACACACTAAATTTAATGTTCTGAACAGGTAAATAAACCAATGTTTACAGAAAAACTGACTTTTCCAGTTTGCCATGCTTCAAATATACAATCAGAGAAAAAGACAGAAAGAAATGACACAAGAAAAGAGAGAGGGATAGATTTAAGGACATAAGGAAGAAAAATGAAACAGGGAATGAAGGAAGGAAATAGATAATTGAGCTAGGAAGGACACAATGAAGAGCATAAGGAAGGAAGGAAAGAAGGAAGCAAAGGACAAAAGAGGAAAAATTGAGGGACATAAGGAAGAAAAAGAAAAATGGAAGTAAGAAAGAAAAGGAAAATGAGGAAGGAAGAAAGGGAGGGCACAATAATGGACACGAGGAAGGAAGGACAGATCATCAGCAAGAAAGGAAAGAAGGGCACAGAAAGAAGGAAAGGGAAAAAGGAATGAAGGAAAGAGGAGATGATTAGAAAGAAGGAAAAAGGAAGGAAGACTGGACATGTTGAAGGACAGAATGAAAGGTGGACAAAAGGGAACGGAAGTATCTGAGGAAGGGAGGAAGGCCACAGAATGAAAAACGAATGGAAGGACAAAACTTAAACGATAAAAATCTGGAAATACAAATTCTCTGAATTACTTTAAATGCTCCACATTTCTCCAGGTTCTGTAAAAATTTGGAAGCAAATCAAACGGGAATAAGTAATTTTTTATGTCATGTTTATTTAAACCGTCGCTCCTTTGTGTTGTTTTCATTTTTTACAGCAAGATGTTGAGAAGTTTACAGACATCGAAAAGCTCTACCTCTACCTTAAGTTGCCTTCTGGTCCCAGCAGTGGCAGTGATAAAAGGTAGGAAACACAACAAACCGAAGTTTAACACTTTGCTTCTTCCTCACAGGGAAACCTTTTTATCCATTTCTTTTACATTTTTGAACTGTGTGTCATTTCTGCCAGCTATTCAAATCCCTGCTCACTGGCTAAAATCAAGCTGAGCAAGTTTAATGGCAGCTTTATTTCCTATTCGCCACATTTATTTATTTATTTTGCTGCATCATTTTTGATTATCAGTATGAACCAAAACACTGAAATATCTCTAGATTCCTGCTCTATACCTAGCTGTCTGTGTGTCATTTGTTTCCCCATATCTATTCATCACCCCGACCCCCAAATTCTGCCCATTTGGACTGGGAATGAGAGGGGGTCCTCTACTGCTGGATTATGGTATTACAGTTTCTGTATTCGCAAGAAAAATGATGCAGAGCAGTCCAGGACTCGGCGCACTCACCAGATTTCTCTTTTGTTTCGGCCCCTTTCCAGTGACCAGAGTTCCATGTCGTCGAGCCGTACTCAACAGATGTATGCATTCAACTGGATACGCAATCACCTGGAAGAGCACCCGGAGACGTCCCTCCCCAAGCAAGAGGTGTACGACGAATACAAGTGGGTGAAAAGAGAGAGATACGCAGAAAATGTATTTAGTTTTAATGAGAAGCGATGTAAAACACAGTCTGGTTTTGTTCAGGAGCTACTGTGACAATCTTGGCTACAATCCACTGAGTGCAGCAGACTTTGGGAAGATCATGAAGAATGTCTTTCCCAACATGAAGGCTCGTCGTCTGGGCATGAGGGGAAAATCAAAATATCCTTACAATGAAATCAAGATGTTCAAACACTGAGTGAATGTTTATTTATTGCAGATGTCCAGTTTTAGATTTTGTAAAGTTAATTGGTGTAATTAGCAGCTTTTTTACAGTGATCAGTGTGCAAAAACACAAAGTCTTACCTGGTAT
The DNA here is from genome assembly GCF_000485575.1 of Poecilia formosa. Classification (NCBI taxonomy): domain Eukaryota; kingdom Metazoa; phylum Chordata; class Actinopteri; order Cyprinodontiformes; family Poeciliidae; genus Poecilia; species Poecilia formosa. Next base: position 97,379 of record NW_006800381.1, on the reverse strand, counting down.
TTTTGATGTAGTTTGTGTTGCAGATATCTTAAAACATAAATTAGCAACTTTTGAGCAAGTTATAGGAACTTGTTTTAAGTCAGTTATTCTTGAAAATCAATAAAATACCAATATTTTATTTATTTATCAAAAAAATATATATGTTTATTTGTTCTACATAATTCATTATATATATATTTAATATTTATTTGTTTTATTATTCATTCTAAATAATTTATTATTTATACATCTCTCTCTCTCTCTCTCTCTCTCTCTATATATATATATATATATATATATATATATATACACACACACATATATATTGCATTATTACAACTTCTTTTTTCACATTATTATGACTTTTTTCAATTTACTGTTGTTCTATTACAAATATATATGAAATGTATCGGTGCCCCCTACATTTCATAGTGGTTTCAAGTCTGTGACATCCTGGTAATCTTGGTTCCCGATGCCAAGATTACCAGGGTTTGGATTCTTGTTCTGATCCTTAACTCCGTCGCAGATACTGCTACAGCGGGTTAAGAAAGAAAGCTTTCGTTCATATGCCATCCCTACCCAACCTGGATCTGCAGAAATCCGGTGACGGGGTGAGTTGCAACAAATCTCGCTTCACTCAAACCTTCCTGAACCGTTTCAGTATCCTTAAACCGACTGCTGCGGTTTGGACAGTGTGAGCTGATGGAGTCGAGCGGTCAGTCTCCCAGCGCCGAGGATGAGATGAGGTCCGCGGCCTGCGGGCTGGTGTGTGAGTGGGCGCAGAAGGTGCTGAGCCGTCAGTTTGACAGCGTGGAGGACCTGGCTCGCTTCCTGCTCAACAGTCACTACATTGGTACAAAGTCCATGGCTGCTCTCACTGTTATGACTGGAACACCCACAGGTAGGACACCTGCTGCCGGGATTGTATCTGTTTGTGTATGTTGGACGCTCACTCTGCCGATGCTAGAAGAAAAGCAGACTGACTGGTTTACATTCTTTTAATGACTTCATATGGTTGCTGCTGCATGCACAATGTTTATAAAGCAATTCACAGATGAACTTTTTGGTATACATCCTCTTCTATTATTATCTGCAACAAAAACAAATAAAGCAGATAATGTTATTGTTGAAAGAGTCAGGCATATATACATTTTTACTGTAATAAGCAGGTGTTACTTTAACAACAGCATGACATATCCAAAATCTGACTTGTTTTTTACTTTGGCACCAAATTTATAACTCTTGCAAACATCAACCATAAACTTTTTCACAGTAGATAATCTATTTATCTTCAATACAGTAAAATATGTGACTATTTCCACATATTATCAACATGATTGACATTTACCTAAGAAATTTGTTTTGGATTTTGACATTTACCGATTGACACAGAAGTAGAATTCTTGGAGTTTAAATTCAAAGTTTTGTGGAAAAAGTCAGAATTTTGAGATTAAAGTCAGGTTTTATTTACTTGAAGCAGATCAGGCAGGAAATGAACAGAGACAGAAGCATGGAAGACATTCAGCAAATTTCTGAAAATGAAATTTTGACTAGAGTAATGTGTCTGATCTCTACAGCTTCTTCTTGAACTGTTCTTGCCTTGACAGGAATGAAGACCCCAACTCCAGCCTCTGCATTCGTTCCCACTGCTGAGGCAAACTCTTTCCAGCCCCAAGTGAAGACCCTGGCGTCGCCCTCTGTTGACGCAAAGCAGCAACTGCAGCGCAAAATCCAGAAGAAGCAGCAGGAGCAGAAGCTTCACTCGCCACTGCCCAGTGAGACGCAGGTGAAGCGGACGGAGGCCAGTACGCCCGGACCCACCATCCCCTGTGGCAGTCCTGCGCTGCTGTCCCCTCAGCCAACCATAGGAATCGTAGTAGCGGCCGTCCCCAGCCCAGTCCCGGTACATGTCCTGAGTTTTTCTCCATTTTTCATCTTTCAGTCATCACACTGCAAAAACACCAAATCTTACCAAGTAGTTTTTAGCGCAGATATCTTATTACACTTGAAATGAGACCAAATCAATGTAAAAGTAACTTTTTATCAAGACATAGAGGCTTCTTTTAAGCAAATAATTCCCATATATTGATGAAAAAGTGCTAGTTTTATTGGCAGATTATCTCACTTACAAGACATTGTTTCCATGTTATAAGTGAAATAACCTGCTAATGTAACTGGTACTTTTTCATCAATATTAAGAGATTATTTCCTTAAAAACAACTGGCCAAATCTTGGTGAAAACTTACTTTTAAGTTAGTTTCTCTCATTTCAAGTGTTCTAAGATATTTGCACTAGAAACTAGACCCAAAATACTTGGGAAAACTTGGTGTTTTTGCAGTGACAAACTTGTCAAAAATGAAAGCGTTGTGCAACACCGATGATCATCGTGCCGGAATACAGTGCGCTAATGAAGCCTAAAGGCGTTTTATGAATCAAAGCACTCAAATCATTTGATGAATCGTTACAGCCCTACTCCAGAGACGTGGATTATGTGTGTAAGTGTACCAATAAGTGGTGTTTTGTTCCTCAGGTACAGAGAAACAGGCAGTTGATGACCTCACCGAGCCCTGTGGGGACAGCGGAAGGAAAAGTGTTGCCTGTAAACTTCCAGGTTGTCACTCAGTCTCTCAAACAGTCTCCCAAAACACCCCAGAATGTCCCAGCAAGTCCCGTGGGAGACAGACTGGCACGACATGGCACGCGGTACGCCCAAATCCTTCCCAAGCCCTCTGCCACGAGTGCCATAACCCTGCGCTCTCCCCCCACGCTGCTCATCACCAACAGCCCCATAAAGACCGTGATGCCCTCTCCCCACGTCAGCTCTGTCAACGTGGTGAAGATGACGGCCATCGCTCTGGCCCCCAGCAGCAGCAGCAACAGCAGTGTGCGACCAGCCTCTGCCGGCGTGAGCGTCGCAGCTGCTTTGGACGATTCCCAGCTGTCCCAGAGCGGGAATTCGGCAGCTCCCCAGTCTCCTGCAGTCAAACCTGCTGCAACGTTGACCCCAACCCTCTCTGCGGACGCCAAAGGGTTGTCTGACACTGGAAGTGACAATAATTCCTTGTCTGGGGCAGAGAAGCATGTTGGAGGAGCCAAAGAGGAGAAGATGGTAAAATTCAGAGCTGCAAGTGAGCCGAGCTTTTTTGTGAAATGTTCCCCAGGACCAGAGAAAGGGTTGCGGACAAAGAGTGACTCCGCTTCCCCTCCCAGCTCTGCATCTGGGACTCAGGACAGCAATAACAGTAACTGCCATGACAGTACTTTGTACTTGACTGTTGATAATCAGAACTCCAATGGCAACACGTCGTCCAACGGCTCGTCCGCTGTTACTCTCACATCTAAGGATGCCTGCCTAGATGCCAAGAGCCCCAGGAAGCGTGCAGCGGGGGAATCCCACGTTATTCCTGTCAAGAGGGTCTTTATCTCCCAGCAACCGGTTGCTGTCATTGACAATCCCAAACCTGGGTTGAACACTGCAATGAAGAGAATTCCCAGACCAGGAACCCCTGCGAGACCAGAGAGTGCCCCCTGCAAAGGGATTGCCAAACACACGGCGTTGGGGCCCAATCAGATCCTTGCACTTACAGACGCACCTCTCACGCACACCGAGGGAACGCAGACTGCCGCGAAACAGCAAGATTCAAAACACGAGGACCATTCCATCGCTGTGGATCCCTCTGCCGGACCAGCAGGAAGCAACGCGTCCGACCAGGCGCTGCTGCAGCAGATCACCGGGGACCCTCGTGCCGTTACGGCCAACTCAGGACCACACGAAGCCTCTGTGAGCGATTTAAAGAGCACAATATGGGAGACTCAGCAGATACCAGCAGAACACAAACAGGCTCCCGCTGACCAGCTCTCCATGATGGCTCAACCGTCCGATGCCTCGGGCCAGCTCACCCTCACACAGATGGTCGACTTTGCCAGTTCTCAGCCGAACATGGACTACTTCTCGTTCAACGATGACGACATGACGCAGGACAGCATCGTGGAGGAGCTGGTCCAGATGGAGGAGCAGATGAAGCTGAAGGGCCTCTTTGGGAACTGTGTTGACGTGTCCGGGTTGCAGGGTCAGTCGGCCGGCGGTCAGGGCTCCATCCTCGCCGCCCATCAAACCAGTTCGACCTTTTACCACTCGACTCACAGCAGCACCACCCCTGTTCAGACTCCCACCCCGACTCCGACACCCACCCCGACGCCAACTCCCACTTCTGAGATGACGCTCGCGCACAGCCTGACCCGAGAGAGCCCCTGCTCCCGAATGGCTCCCGTCACCCCCGTAGACGGAGCAATGGGCCGGCACACCCCAATTAGCACGCCGCTGTCCAACTGCAGCAGCAGCGTGCCGCCAAGCCCCGTGGAGTGCAGGAATCCTTTTGCTTTCACTCCCATAAACTCGAGCATCACGGGATATCATGACGCGAGCATCGTCTCCAGCAGCCCTGTCAAACCCATGCAAAGGCCCATGGCGACGCACCCTGACAAGGCCAAGCTGGAGTGGATCAACAACCGTTACAACAGTAACTCTGCCGGACCTCTGTCTAACCACAGCATCGGCATTCTGCCGAGCTACCAAGACCTGGTGGATGATCAGTTTCGCAAACCTCACGCATTTGCAATTCCTGGCCAGTCGTTCCAGTCTCAGGCGAGGCAAGACGGCGCTCACTTTGGACGCATTACTCCAATTTCTCCAGTGCAGCAGCAGCAGCAAACACAGCAGCAGCAGGCAAGTGGTGTAACGACTCCCACCAAGCAGGAGAGCTTCGCCGTACCTGCACCGCTAGACAACAAGGCTTCAGCCTCTACGGCGTCCAACACTTTCCGCTGCCGCAGCGTTAGTCCCGCTGTGCGGCAGAGGAACTTCAGCGGTAATGCCAACCCCCCAGCCACCACCACGAGCACCACAACAACGACTCGAGCCGTGATCTCGCCCTTTAACTCCCCCATAACCTCAGAAGTGCTCAGCATCCTGTCCAACAGCCAGACTGTCAGCTCTGTGCACAGCATGGTGCAGCGCAGCCAGTCCGTGCCTCTGAACATCATGATGCAGAGCGAGATGCTGCCTGTGCAGGGTCAGAGCAACACCGCCAAGATCACCAGCGTCCTCCTCAGCAAGATGGAAGCAGACGGAGATGACTCCGTCCGTGGTCTGGGCATCAACAACCTCCCCTCTAATTACACGGCCCGCATGAACCTCACCCAGATTCTAGAGACGGCTCCGAGCTTCTCGGGAGGAACCGCGTCCCAGAATCAGCTGCCCGTCAGCTCCAGCCCTGCTGCCTTCGAGCTCCAGCAGCATGGCTACCTCACAGCTGGGGACACTCAAGCACAAGCAGGTCCCAGTGAGCAAGACCAGCACCAGCAGCAGCAGCAGCAGCTCCGAGAAGATCCCGCGCAGACACAACCGCAGCTCCTCCTCCAGAGCACACAGCAGCAGCAGCAGGAGGCGGAGGACGAACAGCAGCAACTCGATTTCAACAACACTGTCAAGGACTTGCTGGGCGAGGACGGACTCAATCCCAGCTCCCAACTGGTGGGTCAGGTCGCCTCGGAGCTCAACGCAGTGGCGTCCGACTTCTCCAGCGACATCAGACTGACCTCAGATCTGTCCAGTAGCATCACTGACCTTAACACGTTGGACGCCAACTTGCTGTTTGACCCCAATCAGCAGCAGGAGCAGTACGAAGACTCGACACTGGAAGAACTAAAGAACGACCCACTTTTCCAGCAGATATGCAGTGATACTGTGAATTCTGGTTTTGAGTGGCTAGAGAGCAAAGACCAGCCTACTACCGTGGAGATGCTGGGTTAACGTTCTCTTCTACTCTGTATGATTTATGTTCTCTGTTTGTTCAGTTTGGTGCACATGTATATATCTGTTTTTAACCCATCGTTTGTCGGAGTTTGTCTGGACTTTGGCCGTTTGTTCTGTTCAAAGTGCCATGCTTGCCAGAGCAATCTCCCGCCACCTTTCTGCCCTCCCTCATCATTTGTCAACAATATTTCAGTATTTTGCTCACTTTTCTCCCTCATCTGAGATCTAAAATGTTAGCATTTCAAGAGAAGGGTGCGAACACTTTGTGGCAGCATGCACCGACAAACAAAGAGCAGATATGTGCGCTTTGAAGGGTAATCTTTATTAATGCAATATTTATACTTTACGAACAACAAAGGAATAGGAAATGCTTCGCAAATCTGGCACACGAGAGTTCACCAAAAAAAGAAAAAAAGCATATTCTCCTTTTAACGTGTGCAGTTCAAGTTCAACCAAATGGAGACAATATTGGTTATCGTGGTATATGCACATAAAAGTTGTAGTACGTTTGCCTGCCATATCAAAATAAATATAAAAAGGGCAGCATCTTTAGCTGCCAGGTGCTGAATTTCTGACATAATCTTTATACTTTTATCATAAACCAACATCAGTGAAAAACTGATTCATGTGTGAAACCTCTCAAAGCCTATACTTCTTGTACTGTTTATTATCTTCAAAAAAAAGGGAGATTGTGGGTCATTAGGGAGAAGATGGAGATGCAGGCCACTTTGTGGAGTATTTATTGAAAAAAATCAACAACTTGGCTGCCTTATTCCCAAAGTTTAAGGCCTTACGCCATTGTTAGATGAACTGTATATAGTATAATGTTAAGATATCCAGAGCTTCATCCTTTCACGGCAGCTGTTACTCTCATATTTTAAGTTCCTTTCTCTGTTCTTGTTTTGCATTGTTACAAGATAGACGGGTGCTGCTCATTCCCATTTTTCATACCTTTTTTTTTTTTTAGATGTTTCTTGGGAATGAAGTGGAGCTGTTGGTGGCATTTCATACCAGCCATGGTACCAATTTGTACCTGCTAGGAGGGCGTTTCCTACCTTATTTGACAACTGAAGAGTTAAAGTGATTTTCCATGATCTCCTTATAGTTTGTATTTGGTTATGTAACAGCGAAAAATACTATTGCTTAAGCTGCGTTTCAGTATGCCACCCTGAACCTTTTTCTACCTGGAGCCTTTTATATTACCCTGGCCGTATGTGGGGTGCAGTGAATGTTGTAAGGTGCAAAACTGTGTTTAATGTAAAGGACGTCCAGAATGGGTGAAATGTAACAATTTCAAAGTTCCTTTTGACTTCAGGAACGTTTTTCAGGACTCAGTGTTGTTTTCTGGGCCCATTTTAAGGCAATTTCAAAACAATCCTTCTTGCCACGGGACTATTTTAGTGTTTTAATCCTTTTAAGCTACAACGCAAAGATAAAGACATGTAATGAGGCACTGCTAATGGCCATCTGCAACATGTTTCTCAGACTTAAATTAGTAATTATCTAAGAAATTTAAAATTTTATCTGACTTTGAAGTGATTTTAGTAGAGCAGAAATAGCTGAAAATCAGCAGAAATAAAAGCTCCTGATGCTTTTATTTTTGCAACAGGAGAGTCTGTCTCGCATTCAGCTTCTGAACAGGATCTTGGTCAACACTCCTGGAGTAGAAAGACATTCCCACTCACAGTCAGCATTTGTAATGTGCATGAACTGCACTGATTTGGACTCTCACATTGGAAATGCATTCCAGAAACGGCTTGGGTGGAAAAAATAGTCCTATAAAAAATTTATTCTGGGAGAAAACAATCAGAATGCTCCTTTAAAGTCTGACTGCCCATTTGGTTTTGTGACTGTATTAAATTCTATCTTCCAGCAGGAGGTTGTTGGAAGTAAACTCTTCTTAGCCCACTTCTCTCCAGAATTTAATTTCCTGGGCCCTTTCATATCTGTTTGTAGCATACATTTTGACAGCATGATGGAAATCTGTGCTGTTTATGTAAATTATGTGCACACTAATAAGTGGATAAAATGCTTGGAGAATAAAAATAAAAAAATCAGAAATGTTTAGGAATCTCTCACCATGCAGCTCCACCATGAATTTTCACCAAAAGGGCCGTTTTCTGGGGTGAATTTCTACCGTGGCGGTTGGATTTGGTTCTGGTTCCTGAAGAGGAAATGATGAGGGTTAAAAAATGGTCCCAGAAAACTGTGCTGTTCCTGGAAAAGGTTGCTGTATTTGAAACAAACCTTTAGTCATTTCAGTTCGATCAGGGTTCATGTTTGTTGCCATGTTTCATAAGCGTCATCTGGTCCAAACAGGAATCAGAAATAAAGTAAATGGGAATAGGCTGAGATTTCTACGAGCATTTCCATAATTCATTAAAAAAAAAACCTTCACTAGCAACAAAAATGAACGAATATGCAAAGATTTACATGTGGACTGGTTTGTTTACGGGTGCGAAACAGTAGAAAGAAGCAATGAATCGGCAACTGGTGGGTTTGAACCGAAGAACCAACTCCATAAGGTATTGGCTACAACCTTATTGGTGGGAACAAAAATTGCCACGCTGTCCTTTCAATTGTGAGATGTTTTTAGTTTTTTTTTTTTTTGCACTCCCAGGCTAGAGAATTTCAACGGCATGGAGAAGGTTTTGCAAAACCAGGAGGACCGACAGGTTCTTGCATGAGCTTCACGGAAATAATGTTTGTGCAGATCCAGGCCTCATTTTCATGCCAAAGACGACCCGTTCCAAGAATCGTAAGAGATTATTCCACACAGAAACACTCGGCGTTTAGCATCCACGACACAACAGGAGAGCGGGGCAGCATCAGAGATTTAAGAGTTAAGGCTTAAGCTGAATCTTCTGTACAGTTTGTAAAATAGTGAAATGGTCACTGTCCTATGTTTTATAGGTAACCATGGACCTGAAAGCATGTTGAAACCATCACTGCTAGCCAGGTAGGCTCTGTGATACAGTAGGATGCTTGCTTCAGTTTTTTGGCTATATTGTCAATGTTGTAAAAGTCATGTTTAAGCTCCATCTGTAAATACAATAGATACATAGAGATTTGGTGTATCCAGACACTATATTATGGCCATTATCCTAGCTAAGTATGTGCCATTGAAAAGAAAAAAGAAGAAGCTTAACAGATTTATAGTTGGCAAGATACTGTATGTTGTGTGTTACATTTCTGGCTCAATGTGTCGTAACAGTAATGCTGTCTGGTCTCGCTTGCTGATTTTATTTGACTATTTTTATTATTAATTTTGGTTTTTATACTCAAAGATAAATAGGTCTCTGCAGTTGCAGAAGTGATGTGTGCTGTGAGCAGGATCATTAGCATGGTATATTAAGAAAAAAAAAGTTGTGATACTGTTAGCTGGTTGCAGACTTCTCTGTGACATTGTGCTCAAAGTTCGTCAGCAGACACTGGAGAAAAAAAAAACAACAAAAAAAAGTTTCAACAAACTTTGGAGGTTCACGTTATTGCACTAAATTTCTACGACACATGGCTTTGTCACACCTTTATGGACAAAAATGATAAATTATGATGGGTGCCCGCTTAGAAAAAGAATAAAAGGAAAGAAAAATATTTTTTATGACAAGATGAGTAAGGAAAATAAGTGGATTGTCAGAAAATGACTAATTGTCTTGTAGCAAAATGTGCATTAATCTCAGTGAGATACACATTTCTTACTCGTTCTCATACATGAGAATACAAAGCATTGAGGGGGGAAAAAAAAGCTAGAATAACCTTTTAAAACCTACATGCTCATTATGTTGATAAATGATTGTATACATGCATGTGTGATGACTTCTGTTGTATATTCTTGGTAACCACTGTCTTCTGTGATGTAGGCAGGTTCTGTTAACCAGACTGGCAGTGCTAGTTTCATGAGTTACTTCACGTTTTTTTATTATTATTATTATTATTATTATTATTATTATTTTTATTACGTGTGACTGTGCTGTTTACTAAGTTAATGTTCTATTTTTTCTGGAGTTTTTTCAATTTGACATTTTCCTATTTTGATAAATGCATTTGTGAAGAAACATGTTTTCTCTTAATTACCTTCTTTAACAACATAGCACTGATATTTGACTTTAAATGAAGGAATTGCACCTCTTTATGATTACAGCAGCTCCATCAAGCAGTGACTCTTGACTCTTTACCTTTTACTGACCCGACCCTGTTTGACTATCGTGTCCGTTTCTACCAGTAGAAGAAGAAAAAAATCAACCCTCCTCTGTGTTGTTGTCTGGTGTTCTGCTTAATGTACAGTAGCTTGTTAATATTGCAAACGCGTTGTTTCTTTTTCAATGGAAAGTACTCACTGGTGAGATTTTTAAAGTGGTTTTAAAAGCCAATAAACTTTTTTAAAGAACGTTGGGCTCTGTTTAAGTGGTGATTATTTAAAATTTGAGGCTTTTCATCCTATTAAAGACTATAAATACAACTTGAATTTTCAATAAAGGGAAACATAAGTCTGTAAAACATTCCGATTATTAGTTACAAAATTAAAATTAATTTCAAAATTAATCATTAATTGAATTCATTAAATTCATTAACCTATGCAAAAATTTTGTTAATATGTTTTGAAATTATAATGTCTTTTATTATGGTTTACTAAAAACAGAAACTTTGTTGTTTTGGTATTTTGCAAATTGAGTTAATCTTTTATTAAAGCAACACTGAAAAATGTAGAGAAACTTTGAATTTAGGACATTCATTCAGCTATCTTTTTAACCAAATTACTTATTGGTATCTTTGCAATTGATACTCCTCTATCACATTTCACAGGGTTGCATCATTCAAAGAGACGCTGGCTGTCTTTACCTTTCTCCCCTGTCATCCAGACTACTGGCTCATCTGCTTTCCTGTCTTCAGTTCAGCTCAGAGGTTTTCTATACTTTTTAGGATCAATTACCAATGGAAGATGGTTAATTTGTTTGAGTGTTGAGATGTTTCTGTTGATTTGGCCGTCTTTGATCACTGACATTTTGGAAACCTGCATGTTTTTCAAAATGTCCTGGATGCTGAAAGTTCACTAAAGTTCACTGGAACTTTAGGAGAGAAATAAGCTATGACATCAAAATCTACCTGGTGTATTTGTTGCTGGAGAGGTCAGTCTTTGCCTCTTTTAAAGCACATGATTCCCAGTAGAGTGTAGCACATGCTAATGTTTGTGACGGTAAGATAAAAAAATATATATTTCTGGCTTACTTTCTAAACAACCAGTTGATAGTGTCCAATAAGTATGAAGCTATGAAGACTTGGTGATTATTATCTTGACTGGAAGTTGAAGTAAGTGGCTGTTTTCTTCCAGATATTACAAAATGTAATGGAAAATCTTGTCATGTTCTCTAGTCTTTCTCATTTGTGTGGCCAGTGTAAATGTCTATACCAAAAAACACATTGTCATGGATCATAAAATAAAGCTTTGTGGACACAAAATATTAACTTGGAATGTATGAATTTTAAAAATACTTAAGGTAAACTTATTTCTAAAGAATTATTAAAGGTGCCAATAAGTTTGGCAATTACCTTTTTTACATGTTTTTTTTTTGCTTGTTTCTCTTTTTTTTTACCCAGTCTGCATGAATATACTCAATTTCAAGGTTGATTTAAATGTTTTCAATCAGATTACATATTTATCATGGCTCTCTACAAATATAGAGGTTGCTGTAACACTATCTGTTTTCATTACAATGTTCCAATACAAATATTCGTTTGATTTAAGAAAAACAACACACATTTAAAATTTTGCCCAGTCAAAATTATGCAAAGTCCTAAAACCTTTCCATGTCCTTCTTAAGCTAAGGTTAGAGGTCATCTCCTAAAGACGAGCCCTGGCCAATCAGAGGCAAGCTAGCAGGCCCTCTGCTCTGCTTTCCCAGGGCCTTGCGGTATTCATAACATGCTAATGACCTTAACCCTATTGATTGTGGCCGAACAGCCGGACCTTCTGCCATGTGGACCTCAGCCGAGGTTTAGCCATCTGATTCAGGGAACCTTTATGGCTTTGTCAAATTTTCTAATTTCTGTGTGTCAATAATCACACAATCTAGTTGTGAGGTGAAGCAACTACAAAGGCATGTGCTGTTTTCTGAGTCAAAAACAGAATAAAACAATATACAGCTGTGGAAAAATGAAGAGCCCACTGCAGTGAACCCCATTAAAAACCTCCAGGTTATTCCACCACATATTGATTTCTGATCTCTTCCTGAGGTAAAACATTAGTATTGTTGTTTCTAAAGGAACATGAACTTGTCTTCTTTGCATTATTTAAGGTCTGAAAGCACTGCATCTTTTTCCTTATTTTGACCATTTCTCATTTTTTGTAAATAAATTTTAAATTTTTGCTTGTAATTCTGGAGACATGTTGTCAGTGTAGGTCATAAAAGAAATCATAAAAGAAAAGAACAATGTTCATTTTACTCAAACATACAGCTGTAAAAAATAAATTCAGAGAAACTGATCATTAAAAGTGGTATTTTAATTTTTTCCAGAGCTGTATGTGGATGTGTTTTTAGAAAAATTAAGCATTTGCTTTTTTGATAATGAAGTATCCATGTGCTAGTTAACACACATGCATTGAAAATAAACTAATTGCAATAGGATTTTTTAAAAATAATTATTTGTCAGAGTATAAAATCTTTGACAAAATCATTACAAAATCTTAACCACTGACTAAGCACATTAACAAATACTATCACCCTGACAACCAGTTTTGGAGCCTTAAATTATAACTATAAGGCTTAGGATGATTAAATCAATACCCCGCTCTAATCAATATATAATTAAACTCTGCTCTTCTCATTTGATTGCATATTGAATCTTGAACAGGCCTGGAGCTACAATCTGTCCAAATAATTCAGGGATATTTTTGACAACAGCAGTGTGGTATATGTAATATGAGGTATGGGAGTGAGGACTTTATTTACCTGTAGCAGGGCGCTGATGTTTTGCTGATGCAGCATGGCTGAGCTCCCAGCTGGTTCCCATTGTAATGCTGCTGAATGAGGCCTCTGAAAGAGGAGGGTCATTGTCAAAAGGCACGGTCGCTGGATCAATATCTGAATTCATTAAGCAGCTGACCTCCAGCTATCAATATCTCTTCATAATTACCAGGTTGTGCAGCATAAGCGAGCAGATGCAATGCAGACCTTTGTAGGTTCTGGTAGCTGATAATTCACTTTGCTCACTGAAATTAGATGTGCAAAAAATCTACAACATAGAGATCACAATCCAATCAAGCTATGTGCTGCGTGACTCAAAATCAGATATTTATATAAGCAGCTTTATTGGTAATATCTGTAACACACTGCTTACTATAGAAGGCATTTCAGATCTATGTTCAAAAATTCAATCCATTCCAGTTCAGTTTGGCCAAACTGAACATGGCTGTTGTAACATGCATGGTACAACAGCCATGCATGTTGTACCATGCATGGCTGCATGGTACAACATGACATGTACTTGAGTTATCAAAACTGATTAGGATGCACACAAATTATTTGGAAAAATTGAAGAACTGTATCTAATAAAGCAAAAAGTTTAATTTTACTTTCTTTATGCACTTAAAGTAGGTATGCTCCTATGGCATGAACTCAATGTTTAGGTCAAACAACAACAAAAAATGCTTACTCTTCTGTATGATTCTAGGCAGTCTGTTAGTTTGTGTTTTCAAGTACCTACTAATAAAAATAATCATCTGAAATTAAGCCTTGGTAACAGCAGATAGTGATTAAATCAAGATGGAAAAGTACCCCTGAAAGTTGGATGTCTTCTTTTTTTTTTCTTTTTTACTAACCTTAACCTCAAAATCTAAAATGACTGCCACATGTTTACATCAGATACATGTTTTTGTAGAAATTAACAGTTTATTTGTGTTTCTGTCAGTTTGTATCTCATTAAGTCACTCAAAAATAGTAGGACTGCACATTTATGTTGGTGAGCTTGTTGCTGTTGTCTTTGAAACCGTAGCCAGCCTGGTTATTCAGTTGAAAAACTAGCAAAGATGTCATTTCTATGCCCAAGTTCTGACATTGGAGGTAAGTGTAACACATATTTATTGTAAGACCATGTTCCCATTGGTCACTTTGGATATTGCACACAGAAAAAAAATCTGTGTGCATGAACAAGCTGTCTTTTTAACTAGTCATGCTAATATTTAAACAGTCCATACCAAATCTTCACTTTAAATACTGCTAAATACAATTCAAGTGCCAGCAATGGTACCTGTGCCCCCAGTTTGAGAACCGTACTGTTAGCACATATCCTTGCTAGTATGCTACTCCACCAGCTTCTCTAAGGGAGGCTGCACAATTTTGAGTATGATTTATTGAAGCCAAAATCCTCAAAAGTGCAAATAAATGGTTTAACATTGACTAATTTATACATTATTAGAGTTTCAGACCAGGCTGTAGGAAACCTTTTTACTTTTTCACTTAAACATCTAGTTTTTTCCCAACATTTCTAAATTTTACATTTGAAAATGTCAATGAGTAATTATTGATAATACCCTTCACACAGTACCAATGGATAACAATGTTTAAAAACAAGTCAAAGCCCCAAATATTGTTTTAAAATATCAATAATCTTTTGTAATCTTTTAAAGATCATCTGAAGTGATGTTTGCCTGTTTTTACTAACAAATGTACAATGACATTAAAAGTCTGTTGTAAAATGACCAACAAAAAGCTCACTGAAGGAAAAAAGTGTCATCCTTTAAGCTGTTTCCATATCAGTGTTGCACACACAATTTTCCATTCCTTTTTTTGCTCATGTTTGGTGGAAGGAATTTGTCTTAACCAGCAGTTTAAATCTTGTAACGGATTCTAGATAGATGGACGGATCCATGTGGAATCCCTCTGTTTTGAATCTTCTGCGCATGTGCGAGAGGGCGGGGCCACCCTCCTGTTCTCCCCCATCAGAGCCGTTGGTGCTCCGCTGTTGGCAGAAGGGATAGAGCGGAGCAGCGGACCGCACGCGGGGGACCGACGGCTCTCCAAGGGGAGAAAATGACCCAAATATTTGGATAAATGGCGAAGTTCAAGATGAAGTCCGGCCAGCGGTGGCTTATATTTGTTTTGTTTCTCCCTTTATCGGGTAAGTTGTGTTTTTTTATTGTATCATTAACGCTGTTTTACAGCTAACTGTGCGGATCTTGTTTGAAGTTTAATTGGTTTTGTTTGCTTCCTTTATTGACGTAACCGTATGTCATGTTTCTCTAAAGATGGGAAATTGTTCCGACTAAAAGAAATGTGAAAGCTTTGATTTTATTTAAATTTAACAATTAAAGTTTTATTTTTCTGGGAAAGTTCAATTTTAGCTTATTTATGATAATGTATTATTATGGTGAAGACTAGTAGTATTAGTGTCAATTTGTATTTAAATAAATGTGTGAAACAAACAATATGCAAATATTAATTCTATACGGTATTCTTTTCTAAAGCTATTACAAGGTAATTATGCCTTAACATGAACTAATTGAATCAAAATCTCTGGTCTTTGTTTGTGATGCCTTTATTCTACTTTTTTTTTTGCTAATGTTCGCATTCTCTTGCCTTTAGGTGTTTTATGCTTTAGTGAGCTGTCCTTCATCACTGAGCCCAGTGATGTTACAGTACTACCAAAGGATTCTGCTGTGTTGGACTGCCAGGCTCATGGACAGCCTCCAGTCACCATCAAGTGGCTCAAAAATGGAGTTAAGTTGGCAGAAAGTGAACACTTAAAGTTTCTGCCTAACGGCTCCTTGTCCATACCAAAGATAAAGCATACCAAGGAGGATTCAGATGAAGGATTCTACCAGTGCCTCTCCCAAAACAAATATGGAGCTATCCTAAGCCAAAGATCACTTCTGACTATCGCAAGTGAGTATTGAAAGTAAAAAAAAAAAAACATTTTGTGGTTGTTTGCACTCATCTTTGTTGATGTTTAAGCATCAGGGTTGAAGTGCATGGATTATAAACTTGAAGATGGGAAGCAGATGTACCCCCCCTTTTTTTTTTTACATTTTGTAGCAAAACCTTTAAAACCAAGGCTTCCATCGTGTTAGGTCATATAAAGGAGCATTTAAGAGATTGTTAAATATAGAAGGGGAGTCCATCCAAAAGCTCATAAATGCTCTATAAATAGACAGCCCATAGCTTGTGTCCTCTCAATGTTTTTTTCTGAAGAAGAGCACTACTTACCCTGTGTTTGATTGTAATGTATAAAAAGTACACAACTATTTCAATCTTAGAGTTTAAGTCTGTGTGGAATTGTTGCAAATGATGGTTCTTTGTAACAGCAGAATGGCCTGCAACACTGAGGAATTTGTGAATGGACATTTACCTTTCAGCTTTTGTTTGGAGTGCCCCTGACTGGTCCACAAGAAAAGACTAGATTTCGGGGGGTTTGTTTGTCCACATATCAGTAGACAAGACAGCTGCGCCTATTCAATGAGCCTGGTCTACCGTGCACACTTTTCAAGTGTGTAAGGGAGAGGATATCCCATGGCTGCTGTCATGGAGACTAGAATCAGTGAACTGATTTGCCACATTTTAGAAAAATGTCCCAATGCTCTACATTCTAAAAACTGTTTTAATTAATTATGGGAAAAAGCTAAAGAACATTGATATGCATGTTGGTATATTACAGGGAAGAGAAAAAAGGTGTGTGTGTGTGTGTGTGTGTGTGCGTGTGTGTGTGTGTGTGTGTGTATGTAGTTTTTATTATTTCTCACAATTTTTACATAGCAACAAAAAAGCTTTTTCAGTTTTTGGTATATTGACCAAAAATAATACCAAATTCAAGTTTGAGCCATTGTCATTCAGTGAAAGGGTTAAAGGTTGTCGGTCAGCTGTAGTGGGAGAGTGGAGGATGGGACTACTCTGCGCTCCCCTTCTGTCCAGAGGTCCCAGGGGTCGGGGGTCAGCGCTGGAAAGGCTTTGTGATGTCACAGGCCTGCTGTGGCTGGGGAGCCCCCCTCTGTTGTCCCTCCCACCCTTCAGTCCTTTTCACTGGATCAGGCCCTCTGTTGCCCTGTCAAGGTCGGTGCTTTTGTTAAAGGAAGGCCAGTTTGTCATGGGAACGAAGGGCCCTGACTCTCCACAGTAAGATAAGAAGTTTAGGCTTCTTTAAACAGTTTTTGCATCCAGGTAGAGTTGTCCTCTGAGTAGTTTTCCATGCTATCATTGGACATGCACAAAAACAGCAGCTGAATGCATTGCATGTACGACTTACCTTATCATAAGCTGTAAAATGTTATGTCCACATGAAAGAATATTAATAACACTCACATCAGGACCAATTTCTGGGCCAATCATAACCGTCTTCCAACTGGCACCAGTTTGAGGTAAAATTGAGTGGATTGGGGGTTGAGGTGAACTTTGACCTTTTCAGGGAAGCCTTTGTGCTGCTCAACCTAGACATTGATTTGTTCTCTTCAACAGAAGTGACCAAATTAGCAGTTAGGACCCACCCATCACCTGCATCCCCAGTCCCACTTGGTCAGCTACTTATCATTTTTAATTTTCTACCACTTACGGTGGACTTTATAATGTTTACCAATCATTCAAGTTTTGATTAGGAAGAATCCCAGGCTGTTTATGTCTCGTGTTTTCTGCTCTTGTATGTTAATAAGAATTTTTTTGTTTTGTTTTTACAAATATGGAAGAAATACTGTCAAATCAATCAATCAATACAAGGCTCAAATCTTAGGTTTTAGTTCCACTCATGAGCAGGATTAACATTTATTCTGTCTAATATTAAATCCTAAATTAAATCCGTGCTCTGTAGTTTTGCTATCTGAAAGCTTGGCGTGTAAATGTGGATTTTCAGTGAGAAAACAAGAGTATTGATCTTCTATAACATGATATTGACTTTCTCTCTTTGAGTGAAGGGGGAGGGGAGGAACTTATCACCTTAATGAATGAAGGTCATTGATCATATTGTATTGAGTTGATCCACTAAAATGTAGATTGGGGGTTGCTTTTCTCTAGTGACTGCTGAGGGACTTTTTTGGACGTGCATTAACAAAATATGACTTTCAAACTGTCCTAGCTGTAGTTCACCTGAAACCGTTTTCAAAAGTTTTAAGGTTGGATTATTATGACTTGTTTTAAAAAATAAAATTAAATACACAATTTTTAAAATCTCATTTGATGCAGAAACAAGCGTAGGAATGGGCAATTATCAAATTATTGATTGTTTTATTGGAAAAAAAATAATACTGACAACTGCAAACTCCAAAAACTGATGTAAGATTGACTGGGTTTGTTACTTTCACTGTTTGAACCATTTTGCCAATTTTAGTTCCAACAGATCATCAAAAAAGGCTGTATTTTTTTTTTCAAAATATGATTGCAATTAAGATGTAATGTTTACCACCACTAAGGATTAATATTTTAGTGAAAACTTTTTTTTTTAATGTTTGAGCAACATTTGAGCTGCATGACATGTAAGATTTACAGCAAACAACTAATTAACTTTTACTCAGTTTACAAATACATTTTAGATTTTAAGTTTTCTTTGTTTTTCATTTAAATTCTAGATATATTTCAGTAAAAACTACAGATTGTCCTGATTAACTTCATGCCATCCAGACTCTACAGGTCTCAGATTCTAAAATATTAACATGGCAGTAAAGAAAATAAAAATAAAAAGAGAAAGCATTTTCTCTCTATAAAGATGCAAAATGTGATTGCAAAAGGAAAAGGCAGCGTTGCCTTCCATCTACACAGCCCGTAAATAAGTTTGAAAAGATGAAAGGTGGAAAACTATCCATGTAAGAAATTCAATATTGCTTAATGTAGCTTCTTGCAATGCTTTTTAAGCAAAGTGGATTGATTCGTTTTTATCTATAATGATGCATCATTCACTGTCACTCTTCAATTGATCCATTGATTGGGCAGCTAGTCACAATGGGGAAACTGTTCCTCATCTCCACAAAAGCAGGTGGTGTCCTAAAGAGATCAATTTCTCTCATAAGATCAGAACATCCATCAACTTCAAGCCATCCATGGCTTGCACAAACAAAGTATTGCACATTTTGAAAATTACAGCGAGTGTGAGATTTGTTTTATTGTTGTTATTCGATGGTGAAACATCTCTTTGTTGTTTTCGCAGGCATCACAGAGTTTGAGTCGCATCCCGTGTCCATGGTGGCATCTGAAGGTTCTGTGGCACGGTTCTCCTGCGCCGTCACTTCCAGTCCTCCTGCCACCATCACCTGGGAGTTTAACCAAAGCACACTGCCTCTACAAACAGACAGGTTCATGCATAACACTGATCTTCCTTTCACTGCAACACGCTCCTCTAGTTTCTCTTGTTTGACCCTCATATTACTTTCTCGTCTTTCCAGACTTACGGTTTTGCTGAATGGAGTTCTTCAGATTCACAACGTTCGACTGGAAGATGCTGGAAAGTATCGATGTGTTGCTACTAACATCGGCAGCCGTTTAAAAAGTAGAGAAGCCACACTGACGGTGCACAAAGGTACAGTAATTGCATTAACAGAACTTCCAGATTGAGGACTTCCAGAATGTCAACATTTCTACTTTTTAATAAAGATGGAGGCCGTAAACCACACCAGAGGCCCCGAATCATCGCTGGACCTCAAAACGTAACAGTGTCCCTTCACCACACTGTGGTTCTGGAGTGTGTGGCCACAGGCAACCCCTCACCCATTATCTCCTGGAGCCGAGCCGACAGTAAACCCATCGATGTTTACAATGCCAAAGTACTGGGAAATGGGAATTTGGTTATCACTGACGTCAGCGCGAAGCACAGTGGAGTCTACCTCTGCAGAGCCACCACGCCTGGAACACGCAACCACACGACTGCTGCAGCCAACCTCACAGTTCTAGGTATCATTATCTCTTTGGTTGATGAGGCACATGGCTCCTCAGTCCACAGTTTATGTCTGTTTGTAGAACTCAGATGTGGGTAGAGTACCAAAAACTATACACAAGTAAGTGTAGC
Source organism: Poecilia formosa (assembly GCF_000485575.1). Lineage (NCBI taxonomy): Eukaryota > Metazoa > Chordata > Actinopteri > Cyprinodontiformes > Poeciliidae > Poecilia > Poecilia formosa. The sequence continues at coordinate 77,614 of NW_006800381.1, read as the reverse complement.
ACCACTTCAACATAAAAGCACAAAGCAGCCGTCCAAGAAATGACTAAAGAGTGAAAAAGTATTTGGTGAAAAGGCTCCTAAAATACTCAGTAAGTGATGAAGACATCAACCATTTAATATTTAAAAATTAGATGACCAAAATATAAAATTAGGTGATAATTTTGGTATTTTAAAGAAAATAATTTACATAATTACAACACAACAAAAACAGGATTTTTTTTTTTCCAAATCAATTTCTTTGGATGTAAAACTTTAATAAAATCTCTTGGTATGTATGTGTCTGATGAATTTTTGGTTAAAACATGCTTGTTCCTCATTCAGTGAAGTTACTCACAGTAGGTAGAGTCTTCAGAAATGTAACTACAGTAAGAATAATGATGCATCATAATTGCTCAAGTAAAAGTAAAATGTACAGCGTAACGAAAATACTCCTAGAAGTACCTTTTTTTTTTTTCTTTTTTTTTTTCCAAAAAAGCTACTCAAGTAAATCCAACTTGTTATTACTCAACTGCAATGCTGCATAAGCCATGATATAATGGAACATGTTAACCTATTTCTAGTGAATTCACATAAAATCTGCCTCACAAGCAGAGTTTTATTGAATAGATGGTAAGAATTAGACAGTTTTCATTAGTTTTCTGATCTGTTTCAGTGCCGCCAACCATCGTTGAGAGACCTGAGAGTCAGACTCGTCCACGAGCCGGCACGGCCCGCTTCATGTGCCAGGCAGAGGGCGTTCCCCCGCCACGCATCCGCTGGCTGAAGAACGGGGAAGAGGTTCACCTAAATGGGAGAATAAAGATGTACAACAGGTGTGAGACGGTCAGATGCTTTCATCCAGGGTTGTCCTAACTTTTTGCAACATGGGCCACAATCCCAAAGTTAAAAATATGCTTAGGCCATATTGTTTATCTGACTTGAAAACGTGCAATGTTTTAATGAAACAAAATGACAATGACAACTTTTTTTGTCATAAGAAAAGGTGGACAGTTTCATAACTTTTTGGTTTATTTGATCGACAGAATCTTTTGGTCTATTCCCAGAAACGAAAAAACAACAACAAAAAAAGTCTCTTTTTTTTAAGTAAGGGATGTTTATAGCTACTTACGATGAAATAACATTTGTAAGAAAACATGGCTTTCTTTGTGCCCAACACTTTCCATTAGAGAAGAATTAAATGTGTGATGAATAAAATTCTGCTGCTAAAAAATTATAAAAAGTTCCCACTGGAGCGTCAGACTGAACTGCAGTCGGGGGGTCCACACAAAAATAAATACACTATTTTTTCTTGATTGTTCTCGTGTTTTATTTTAATCCACAGTAAACTGGTGATCACCCAGATTATCCCTGAAGATGACGCCATCTATCAGTGCATGGCAGAGAACGAACAGGGTTCTGTGCTGTCCTTGGCTCGCCTCATTGTCGTCATGTCTGAGGACAGGCCCAGCGCACCGAGGAACATCCATGCTGAAACCATTTCCAGCTCTGCCATCTTACTGGCCTGGGACAGACCGCTGTACAATGCAGACAAAGTGATCGCCTACTCCATCCACTACATGAAGGCCGAAGGTGAGACGGAGATAAAGACCGTAGTCCTGGACTGTGGGGGGCGAAAGTGTGAGATCACATTCAGCTGTGGTGAAATTGACCACCGCTGTGTGTTACTAGTTGTGTCGGTGGAGGACCATCTGTTCGGGCTGCACAGGGCAAAGGTCAAGGAGGACTCAGAATGGCAACTTCACTTAAATAACAACAGGCTTAGTCGACGTATTGTCCGCTCCCGCAGCTCATTCTGAGCTCCCATAAATGGACGGCGTTGCCTCTAAACATCTCATACGTTTTTGCTAACTGCAAATGTAGGTAGATATTTCTAGGGCTGAAACGATCGATTGCATTAATCGTGATTAATTGGTTATTGAATTTAGTAATCAATTAATTGTTAACCAGAGAATGCAGACTCAAAACAGGCCATTTGCTGAAAGAACAACATATTTAGTGGAGCAATTAAGCCAAAACTGCACAAAAATATAAACATTTTGCACTTGAGATGAAAGAAACCTTGTCTGTAAATATGTTTTACATAGAACGCCTCAAGTGGAATAGTTTTAGCTACACCTGGTTCACATTCTATAAAAAACACAAAATCTCCTATTAATCACCTTTTGCTATCCAATTATTAATCAGTTAATGCAAATATTTATCAATTAATCTACAAATGATAGGAAAAGGAATGCTACGTTGTTGCATTTTAGGCAATAAAATGTTTATTTACTTATTTAAATAGGGAACTGAATTATTTATTTGCGTCTTTTAATGTATTTTGAATATTGTTTAAAAAAAGGGTTTATACAGAATGAGCCACTTTTATCCAGGTAATTGATTAATTGTCTGAATAATTGATGGAATAATCAATTACTACAATAATCATTAGTTGCAGCCCTAGATATTTCACATACCGCTCTATATTTATTACACAGCAACTCTATAAAGACAAGCATGCAAATTGTTTAGAAGGTTTTTGCAGTTTATGAAGTATTTCTGAGGATCTGCCTTGGAAATTGTGTCTTTTTTAAAAGCTGCAAGCCATAACTTCAACCTGTTTGCTCACATAATGTACAACTTATCGTATTTCAGGTCTGAACAACGAAGAGTATCAGGTTGTCATTGGCAACGACACGACCAGCTACATCATCGATGACCTCGAACCCGCTCGAAACTACAGCTTTTACATCGTGGCTTACATGCCGATGGGAGCAAGTCGCATGTCCGACCAAGTCAGTCAGCACACTCTGGAAGACGGTGAGCGCGTTCTGAGATTTTTAGCAACAAATCGCTGCAGCTGTTGAGCGACGCGCCTGTGATGATTGAGTCTGAAGCTTTACAAACTGATGTCCGTCGTGTCTGCAGTACCTCTGCGTACTCCAGAGCTCACGCTGACCAGCCACAGTTCAACCGACATCCAGGTAAGCTGGCAGCCTCTGCCTGCCAAGATCAGCCGCGGGCGAGTGTTGGCCTACAGACTCTCCTATCGCACGGCTGTGGACGACACCGTCGTAAATGTGGAGCTACCGCAGAACGGCACCGAATACCTGCTGGAGGGCCTGCAGCCTGACACTATTTACCTGCTCCGGATTGCTGCAGCCACACGTGTGGGTTGGTGTGAGCCCTCAGCGTGGACCTCACATCGTACACCGAAGATCTCGAGCAGCAAAGGTAATCCTGCCAAAAGACAGACTAAAATGTTAAATTGGTTCACCTTTTATGGCTTTATATAGCAGCTTTGCTTATATTCCTAATCAAAAAAGTATTCAAATTTGAATACGAAGCTTGCTTTATTTTTCCTTTGTGATGTTTCTGCCTCTCTGGTCTTGGAAAACCAGGAGCTTCACGAGACGTCCTGCCTGGTGTTTGGCATATGATTAGTTTGCTCTCGTAGCATTGTCCCATACTCTTTGTGTTGGTTCCCCAGAAACCTTTGGCCCCCGCGCTGTCAGGGATGTTAGAGTGGCCTCTGTCACGGATCATAAAGAGAGCTGCCTTAGGCCTCTATGAGAGGGAAAGAATTACCCATTTTAATGTCCTGCTGGGATGGGGGAGGTTTTTGTTTTATCAAAAACAGTTCTTGTTATATATATATATATAAATATATATTGATATTAGCTAGTTTTTGTATTTTGGTAGAGTTCAGTACCACAGAAATGATTTCAATCATTTTGCTCACTCACAGTCTTGTATATTATTCACATTTTTTTTTTTTTTTTATCAATTCCCTTCTTAGTTGATTGGTGAACACTGCACCCAGAGCCCCACCTTGTTTGCCAAGCGTGTTTTACAGCTTTTGTTTATTTGGACTTTGAGTGACTTTGAATTGGACTTTCAAGTCCAAATGACAATAAAGTCGTAATAATACAACAATAATTAGAATAAAGTTGTGATATTAGGAGAATGAAGTAGTAATTTGATGATAAATACAACATGTAAAATAACAAAAAAAAACTAAAATGAGAAATGTTGAGCATCTTGTGAAATTATATTAAACTGATATCAGTTTTACAAATAAGGAAATCCGTCCTTTGATGACATCAGCATCAAATTGTTATCAGTAGCAGGACTTTGAAACAACTGAGTCTATTTTGATAACTCTAGAAGTTTTTTTCTTATAATGCAACATTTTCTTGTCATTTCAAGATGTTCTGCTAAAATTGTGTCTTTATCCTATGACTATATTCTGGTAATTGAAAAAAAGAAATTCTCCTAATGTTCTGTCATCCAACTCACAGAAGGGATGATTGAAATAAAATTCACTTTTTGAATATATTTTCTGCCAGTTGTAATTATTTCTTACAACAGAGAGCAGGAGATGAAAAAAATCTGATTTCAGTTATAAGCCACATCGTCCAGCTCTGCCTTGTTGTCTTTGATTCTTTTAGCTTTTTTTCTTTGAGCTTTGTTAAAATCTACAGCTGATCTCATGTTTCCTCTGTCTGCCCCCTCTTAGTGCCTGCAGCCCCCGTTTTGCAGCTTGAGGCACTTAACTGCACCTCCGTTAGAGCCCGTTGGCACACCTCCCCTGATCCAGTGGCGGTTCTGGGTTTCCGGCTGTGTTACCACGAGGAAGGCCAGCCGGAGCAACCGAGCATCCTGCTGCAGGCCCAGACTTACATCCACACCATCGGTGGCCTTGGTGAGTAGTGACACAGGATGGATTTAGCTTCTTTTTGTGACTCCATGTCAATTAAAAGGAGAGTGACTGATGCGTTCTCACTTAGATGGATCTTTTTTTCATGACCTACTTTGATTCAGTGGGCAGTTGGATGCTGCATTTGCATTCTGGGCCTCTGTCCTGATCAATATGGGCTCACCTCTCTTGTCTAACCGGTAGACTTCCCCCAGTTTTGCTTTAGTGTTGTGTGAAATCAGGCTCACAGGGTTAGAGGTCAGTAACCAGATGTCCCTCCCACCACCAATTCCCATCCCCAGGTTTGCTTAATTATGCACAGCCATTGTGTTCTGTCTTGGGCCAGATCTGCTCTTTTAGGACCGGTGCCACCACCTCCCTTCAGCTGGACGCGAACAAAGACCCCTGGGATGGACCAGAGCTGGACCGAGCCGCTGACCTCTAGCCATGAGACAGCAGACTTGGCTTTAGCTCCCTGCCCCCACTGGTCATCTGTGCTGTTCATGTAAATAACCAGCAGCTTCTCCATATGCAACGTCAACCAGAACTAGACTAAGAGAAAAAAATAAGACACAAACTGCAGTTTGTTTTCCTTAAATCTGAATATATCAGGGAGTCTGTGCATTCGTAAGAAGTCTTAAAAGCAAAAATCAAGGCTTTGAAATGTCTTAAATTTATTTAAAAAGTGAGTTGGGCTTATTAATCTCAGGTCTTAAATTTAGTGTTGGTAGGAACTACTTAATCCCATACAGCTCTGGAAAAATGAAGAGCCCACTGAAAACCTCATGGTCATTCCACCAAATATTGATTTCTGAACTCTTTCTGAGTTAAAACATCATTATTGTTGTTTTTAAATTAATATGAACTTGTTTTTTTCTCTTTTTTGCATTATTTGAGGTCTGAAAGCACTGCATCTTTTCCCTTATTTTATCATTTCTCATTTTCTTCATAAATACTACATTTCAGAGACATGTTGTCAGTAGTTCGTAGAATAAAAGAAAATTTTTAATTTTACTCAAACATATGGCTATAAAAAGTAAAATCAGAGAAACTGATGATTTTGCAGTGGTCTCCTAATTTTCCTATATGTTTTTCTTCAGTGGACTTTTCACACTCAGACATCTCCGTTGTATTCTGACTCAAGATGGTTTACGTTAATAAACCTTTGCTAACTATCTAGTTAGATGACTTTTTTTTGCATCTATCATGAGTTTGTGCAGATTTATTTCCTGTTGGCTGGATGATGTTTCTATGGAGAAAGGTCTGAAAAAGTTCTTAAATTTGAGTTGGTGAAACCTGCAGAATCCCTTCATAGGCACTTCTCAGTTCTGACCACACCAGTACATTTTCATTAAATTGTAGAAAGTATTAGATAATTTTTTGTCAGTAATCACCCATCTAGTAGCCTTTTTGTTTCATTTTTAATAAATCTCCTTGTATGGTTATTCTGTGCTGTTGCATCAAGTTTAATGCTGTAATACAAGGCCAGTGGCAGAGGGGGGAGAGAATGGGAAAGAAAGGAACAAAAGGGGCCCACCTCCTATCCCACAACCTTACGCCCAGATTCCTTCTGCTCCGTGTTGGCCTGGCTCGGTGACCCCAATAAAACCCCCTGAAGTCCCCTGGGCCCAGGATCCCGGCAGCTGAACGCTGCCCACCGCCCACCCCTCAGACAGGCCTGGACACTCTGCTGTCATTGGTCAATACCTTCAGGCTGACCTTTCACATTAGAGGCATAAAACAAACCCAGCGCTCTTTAAAGCGTCCTGATTTAAGGTCTGGTAGTTTTTCAAGTTGAAACACGTTTTTCAAGCCTGTTATGTATACTTCCTTTACTGTTGTGGATCCCATGTCTTCATCTATTGCTCTTCCTGTGACATTTTATGATTGTTTTTTTTTTTTACACGTTTCTAGGCATGTGACTGTCATTGGTGGAGCTTTTGGCTCTCTGATCTTTCTCATGCTCATCTCAAAGAGCAGCACATGACAAATGAGAGGTTGGGCTAACAAAGGAGGCCACATATCGTCCATACACGGCCACTTAATGACCTGCTAAATCGCGTGGTCTCTCGCTATTTCAGCTTAATTTTCTTGTGTCCGTCTTCTTTATGTTGCTCTGCTGCTTGTTAGTAATTCGATGGGCTTTCACCCTTTTTTGCACAAAGCCTTCATTGTTGTTGTCTTGGCAACGCAGGGCTTTTATCTGGTAGGCTGAGCTATTTCTTTGGTTTATATTTCAGATCCAAGGAGAAAATACCACGTCAAAATTCTGTCTATCAGCAAAGTTGGAGATGGTTATCAGACAGACCGAACAATTAGCACTCCAGGATGTGTTTGTAAGTAAAACCGTTTAGATAACGACTCTCTCTGAGTCTTTTTTGTTTAATTAAATGCGGTTTCTGTTTGAATCACTCAGCGGCCAGAGACCAGACGTCAGCAGCTCCTCCCCCTCCACATCAAGTCACCGTCTTGACCAGCAATTCATCCATGATGTCCCTCCGGTGGAGTCGGCCTGCTTTCTCCTCTGGCAAGGCTGTTAGCTACACAGTCCGCTGCACGCCTGTGGGCACACACAATGTCTCCGCTATCCGCTACATACAAACGTAAGACTGTCCTGGCAGAAAAAATTAGGGCTCCAACAAACGATTATTTCAGTTATCAATTAATCTTATCGATTAATCGATTTGTCGCATAAAGAAATTGGCACATTCTGCAAATTTTTCATTTAAGCCTTTTTATTGAATATTAGGAATACACAAAAAGACGCAAGTAAACAAATAATTAACTTCCTTTTTTAAAAATGTATGTATATTTTATTACTTAAACTGGAATAACAGCATTTTTGTGTGTATACTTAATTATTTGTAGCAAAGTATACGTCAATCTGTTTATTATTTTTACTTTAACCGATTAATAAATGGGCAGCAAAAGGTGCTTAATACCAGATCTTGTTAACAGAATTTGAAGCTAAAACGACACTTAAGGAATTTTGGGTAGAACGTATATACAGATAAAAGGTTTTTTTTTTTTATCTTAAATGCAAAATGTATTTATTTTTTGCACAGTTTTCGTCTAATTACTCCTCAGAATATGTTGCTCTCTCAGCAAATCCCATTTTATTTAAGTTTGCATACTCTCATTAACGATTAATTGATTACTAAATCATTTTGTTGCGATTAATCTGATGAATCCTTTCAGCCGTAGAAGAAAATACATGTCATATTTCCTTAAAAATGTAATTAATAATGTGCTAGAGATGATCGCCTGCCGATTGTTTGTCTTCACAGTACCAAGCAGAGTGTTATGGTCCAGGATCTGATTCCAAACACTCGATATGAGTTTGTTGTGCGTCTCCATGTGGATCAGATGTCGAGTTCCTGGAGCTCGGTTGTTTACCACCAGACTCTGCCAGCAGGTTATTAATTAAACATACAAATGCAGCATCGTTTCGCTACAATCCTGTCGTGAGGAGATGTTATTAAATTTCTCAGTAATGATGGGCTGTAAGGATCTTCTTTGCTCTTTGTGCAGCACCTAGCCGCCCTCCCGCTGGAGTCCGAGTCACTCTGATTGAGGACGACACTGCTCTGGTGTCCTGGACGGAGCCCACTGAGCCAAACTTGGTGGTTACACACTACACCATTTTATACGCTTCACAGCAAGCGTGGATGGCTGGACACTGGCAGAGAATACAGAGAGAGGGTGAGCAGGCCTTATAGCTGGTTATACACTGAATAGATCATTTTGATTAATCAGATACCTGCCACATTCTGCTGATTTTTATTCAACCACTTAAGCTTATTTTAAACAATATGAGAAACACATAAATAATAAATAATTAAATTCCTTTAAATGAGAAAATAAACATGTTATTACCCAAAATGTAATAGCACAACATTTTTTAGTGTATGCTTGATCCTTTGTGGCAAAGGATGCATCTTCAGCTAAAAAAATACTTTTACCATCAACATGTGAAAAGCTAAGCCCATTCTGCAGTGCAGGGCAGATCTGTTGGTTATTTTTAGATTAACTGAATAATAATTAGACAGAAATGGTGCTTCATATGAGATTTTTTTTCACAGAATATAAACCCAATGAATCTGACATTATGCTGTTTGAATAGTTTTTTAATCTTAATATAAAAATATATGTATTTATTGTGCAGGTTTGTCTTAATTGCTGCTTTGAGTATGTTGCTATTTCATCAATTGGCCTTTTTCTGAGACTCTATACTCCAGTTAATGGTTATCCCATTGCTAAATTGGTTGACGATTATTCCAATAATCAATTATTCTGATTAACTGTTTCGGCCCTGCTGGGAAGCTTGTTAGAGTTTACGGCATCGTGAGCTCTTTGAGTTACTGGGGCATTTTAAACAGAAATCAGGTGGATTGCAGCAGTAAACTGGGTCGTTCCAGAACACAGGGCCTAATAAACCCAAAAATGGTTCAACAAACATTAAACCCTTTTGGTTAAAAGGTTGTTTTGCTTCATTTTTATGTAGTTTATTAGCACTTATGATGCTCATTTATGAACTTCTCGCTCTGTTTTGATTACAGGAACTCATACGATGGCCTTATTAGAGAAGCTTGAGCCTGGGAACGTCTACCTGGTGAAGATTTGTGCCTCCAACAAAGTCGGCGACGGTCCGTTCTCCAGTGTCGTGGAGCTGACGCCGAAGCATGGACACCTTCACCGCAGCAAGAATCCCAGGCACTCTGACGGTTTTTCAGACACAACAGGTCAGGATCAGAGGCAGCGCACATTTATTTCTTTAACACAATCTAATGTTCCACCTGAAACACCGTGTATGTCACCTTCCAGAGTTTTCTGATGGTCTCTACCACATCGACCAGAGGTCTGTGACGGGGATAATGGTCGGTGTGAGCATCGCCTTAACCTGCATCGCCATGTGTGCCTTAATCCTGATCAGCAAGGGCAGACCAAGGTAATTCATTTCATTTATTGAAAATGCTAAAAATAAACCCACCCTCCTGTTGGAAGACGTAATTCATGTGTGTGTTTTTATCATGATGTTTAGAAAATCAGCCAGTCCCAAGGTGATTGCTGTGAGAGCCGCTGAAGGTCCACATCCTGGCATGCCACTTCCTGGTAATTGCCGCTTGGAGAATGTTGAGGCCCTTCTACCTGTGATCAGTAATCAAATCGTAGATCCTAAGGTAAAGAGAACAGAACACAGTTAACCTCTAAACACTTTTCACTCCTGTTAGTCAAGCACAACAACAGTTTTTTTGCTTTTTTTTTCAGGGTGGATCTGATATTGTTGTAAATAACTGCAGTTCAGCTGGCAGCAAGATTCAAAGCAAGAAGTGGCTGATTTACAAGAAGGAGATGATAAATCCACCTGCAAATGATGTAAGTGCAAAAGTCATTCCAACATTTTCCTCAAAGAGTTTTTCCCATTAGAGGTGGGTGATATGGACATCGAGTCTGAGGTACTGTTGTGATAATGATAAAAAGTGACAAACTTTTTTCTAGTTCTGTTTTAGGTAACTGTCAGCCAGTTGATTTATTGGCACCGATTTCCTTAATTTTGACCCTTGCATGTGAAGCCGATCTTATCTTGTGATCTTATCTACCTCAGCAAAGGTCTAAAACTCAACGACTGTCCTCTTTTGCTCTGCTGTGAAAGAGGTTTGACCCACAGACCGGCTCATCAGGTCGTCTGAACGTTTTAAGTTAGCAATAGTAATCAGCGATCAGCCAGAAAATTACAATTGGTGCATCCCTAATTGTAAAACTAACAATCAATACGGACAGTTTTGGGGGGTTTATAACACCATTATTTGGAATTTAACAGGACAACAATAAATCTAAAAGTTTAATCGTGATAAGAAACTTTTCACAATAAATGCCCAGCCTTACTTTTGATTATTTCTTACGTTTGACTGTTTCTCGTTAGGCTGAGACAAGAGCATGTTTGTACGAAACTGGCAAAACTGTCCTGAGGTACGACGACCGGCTCGGCTCGGCTCCTCTGCCCGCTTCGTCTCGGGAGATGATCTACGGACCGCTCCACCCGGAGAGCTCTCAAAGCAGCGAGGGCAGCCAGGAAACCGGCGACTCCGGACACTACTCCAACGAGGAAAGCAATGACGAACCGAGCAACTCGTCGGCCTACCAAAGTTCCAGAGCAACACGTTTGGAGTCGGATCTTAAGCAGTCTGTCAAACTGGAGCCAGAGGGGACGTCGTCCCGTCGCTTGGCTCCTGAAGCTTCCTGGTTTAAGGCTCGTCCCCAAGCCGCCTGTTCCTGACTCCTCCAGGCCTGTTTCCACCCTCCACCAGCCAAAGCTACACCACTTCTACCTCATTCGCTTCCTGAGAAGAGAGACCCTTGAGTATTTCATGATAGAAAGGGAAAATCAGGAACCAGCTGCTGAAACAGAAGAAATGTGGATTCGCTTTGAACGTACCTCAGGATTTTGTATGAATATTGTTAAAACATTTCTTTTCCTCCTTTTTTTATTTTTAACACAACTTTCTACCTGTTTGCGTGTTTGGTGTTGTTTGTCCTAACCAAAGCTCACCCATGATGAATGTTTGAAAAGAATGTCAGAATTTACTGTGATACATTTTATTAGATTTATTAGAGACGCACCAATCGTGAAGATTCACTTTTTGGAAAAAGATTGGATTTTTGATTTCTTTCTTGGTGCATCTCTAATATTTACTCGTCTGCTACGATGGAGGATCGAATGGAGCCGTTTTGGATTAACAATCTACCTCAGTTTACTCTTAAGAATATACATTACTACCTCCTTTTACCACATGTTCTGCAGTATTACCTCACACTCAGGGGACAAAGTGAAAAAAAGCTTAATTTCCATGTCGACTTTGTTTTATTTCAGTTTCTGCCTACGCGGTTGAAAGTAATTTAGTTTCACGTCATTTGTCTTTGTGGAAAACATGAAAAGTAAAGTGCATTACATTTTTGTCAAACTATTTGTAGCTTTATCAAACGGTATTGTTTGGCATTTTCGGTGCACTGAACTCAAAGCTTTAACATGGCCTTAATATAGAAAGGGCTTCACATGCTATAGATGGTTAGATCCAAAGACAGAAGAAGAAAAGGAAAAAACTGCACCCAAAGAGCTTCATTAGAAACTATAAGGCAACCAAAAATATAGCTGATGTCCTTTTGGGATGTGTTTGCCAAAATATTGTTCTCACCAGAGATGTTCCCTTCGATGGTGGTGGTTCCTCTGCGTGACTGTTAATAGTGCTTTATTCTGGTGAAAGCTTTAGCACAAGCCTTGTGCTCCGTTTGCCTTCTAGACCAATTGCTAAGTGCAGAGGTGATGCCGATGCTATTATCCAAAGAGTTGTTCTGCTTCCTCAGATGGGTGCAGCTTGTTTTATACAGTTGATCCTCGGCATGACCTGGTGAAAAGTACACACACAAGACCAAAGATCCAGTGTGTCCTGCCACTGATGAGTGGATTTAGTTATTCTAAACTGGGAGAATCGTTCATCAGCATTCATTACCTCTGTTGTAAGGATGAAGACTTTGCTTCTGTCCTTTATATTTCCTGTCCAGGTGTGACAGTAAAAAGATTCTGACTATCATAAAGGAAACCCTCTGTGTGAAGAGCAACATAATCAGATTTTTATATCTTTTTAATACAAATAATCCTAACCAAAGGATCTTACAGTCTGTTAATTTAGTGAATTTCTTTGGTTTTCATTTACATTTGTACAAAGGAGTTCTATTCAAAGATGATATGATTTCCGCTGAGTTTGGATTCTAGAAAGGCATTTTGTTTTCACACAGTTATTTTTCTATTCTTATGACGCCAGAAAGTGTTTTGGTGTCTTTTTAACCACCTTGAATTTTAACCTGAATGATTCTTAGGTTCCTTTGGGAAAATTCTGATTTAGATTGTATTTCTTTAGCACATTGTTGTGAACCAAAAACATTTAATGTGACACTTTTCCAAAAATGTCCTCTTTTGGTTTTAGTTAAGGCAGTGTGATGGCTGCTGTAAAATTGCTAAAACTGAAAGCTAATGATGAAGCCCAACAGGTTTTGAATTTAGACATAGAATGTAGATTTAACTGTTATTTAATTTTTCTGATGTTTTTTTTTTTTTTTTTGAGTAACAGAAAGCTTCTCCTAAACCAAAGTGAGCAACAAAATATATTATTTTATGGTGTTGAACTGTTGCAACTAGCTTTTTTGATACTCAGACTGATAAAGATTAGATAATAAAATTGTTCTTGGAAAATTATGTAATTTGTGTTTTCTTCTTTTCAGCGTGAAAGTAAATTTGAGGAATATAACTAGATTTGATTTATGATCTCATGAAGAAGTTCTGAGATAATTTGAAAAACTGTTAGCTGCTCCTACAGAGAGAAGAGCATTTAATATAAACCTCTTATCTTGTAGAAAATTTTACTGACATTGTGGTCTTGAAAATGACTAAAATGCCAGATGACATTTGCACAACAATTTATTGTTTTTTAGCTATTAAGTATGATCATATTGATGGGGAAATTTGCATAGGTTGCAGATCTTAAGAAATATTTAATGCTAGCAATAGCAATAAAGAGTTCAGTTTTTACCACTATTAAGATCTCCAATTTTACCCTTTGTCTATAAAGTAGGTGTAATTTTTCGATAATAATTCAGCAGAGTGGAACTGAACTATTTCATTTTATTTATTTATTTATTTATTTTCTACATGATTTGTTTATTTAATATAGTTGATTAAAACAAAGAACATCATCATCAAGACAAAGAAACCAGTCAATAAACACAATAAATATATATTTTTAAAAAATTACATTAATACACTTGAAATTGTATTTATTCAAAGGTTTTTTGGGGCCAAATAAAATGTAAACAATTTTGATGATTTCAGAATTTAAAATATATTTCCAATACTGTGTTTTGTATTCTCAAACTCCATTAAAACTATTACTGTATCTTGAAAATAAGATCTCCAGTTAAATATTTTTATTCTCAATATCCCCTAAAAAAATTATTTGAAAAACAATTTAATTTCAACTTTTAACTATGATTACTGCAATTAAATCAACCTTTTTCAAAGCAGCAAAAAATTACTTTTAAACTCCAAAAAGTCAGAAGTTGACGCTTCCAAAGGTCCAACCAGCAGGGGGCAGCAGAGTTTTAACAGAGGCAGTGGCTGCTGTCATTCTGGAACAAGAGGAAAAAGGAAGCGACGGTTCGGTCTTGTTTTGTTTAGCTGCTACACGCAGCTAATCTCGGTGCCGAAATGCGCATCGAAAAGTGTTATTTCTGTTCGGGACCAGTGTATCCCGGACATGGAGTCATGTTTGTACGGAACGACTGTAAGGTAGGGTTCAGTTTATCTGTCCGAAAAGTAAAGTTAATTTAGGAAACGTAAATGTTTAGAGTTGGTGGGGCAGTTAGCTGGATGATAACGTGCCTGAGTCGCTCACGTGGAAACCAAATCAGCGAAAACGGAAAACGTTGTATATAAATTTGATCAGCTGTACTTAAGACAACGACCAGATGAATGTGAAATTAATTCTAAAAGCGGTGTCTAGTTTGTAAGTGATTAATACTTAACAGAATACGACACTGTCGGACTGAACTTTGGGCCTCATTTTTATCGTGACAGTGTAAGTGCGCCCTCTAGTGTTGGGAGCAAAAACACAAGGACTAGGAGCTGAAATGTAAAAGTAACAACTCGATGCTTTATTTTTGTACAATCTATTGATGTTTACTGTAAAATTGGTGTGTACTTTGTCAAAATGTTACACAGATTAATAACACTTTGTGGTATTTTATAATATTATTATTATGGATATGTTGGTAATATTTATACTAACACCTTTTGGCATATTTTTGTGTTAAATTAAAACTATAATCTTAAAATTATATATAATTATTACCCTAACCCATAGCACATATGCACCTTAATAACGCCAATCTTAAAAAAACAGTAAAGCAAGGAATGCAAAGCACAGTGGATCATTTAAATGACACATTTTAATGTAAAACATAAAATAATAAATTTTTAAAATACATTTTCCACATTTTATTCAGACTAAAAATGCAGTATAGTGAGATGCAGTCATCACATGAATACATCCATAATCACAATATTTGGTTTGCCTTAGCATTTGAGTTGTATGTAAATATTTGTTTCAGTATATATTTCAGCTGCCATGCAATAAAACTATACTTTCAATATATTTGGCTTTTTTGATCAAGTTTCAGTCCTACATGCCCACAATTGACAAATAATAACAATGAAGATGTGAAAGAAGTTGAGTGGAGTGGAAATTACAATGTGGGTTAATTGTAATCTGCATTGCTATCTCAGTTTGTAATAATATCACTTTGTGACATATACCCTTTATAATTTGACTGAAAAACAAATTTTTTTGCTGAAAAATGCGAAAAACATGTACGTTTTTAAAATATCTTTGTTGGGACCACAGTAGATGAGATTAATTTGTCTTTACACGATGAAACATCCCAATTACATACAGGCCTTCAGTTTAATTGTCGTCTCTCTGTCTTATTTAAAAATCAGATGTTCAGATTCTGCAAATCAAAATGCCACAAGAACTTCAAGAAGAAGCGTAACCCAAGAAAGACAAGATGGACCAAAGCTTTCAGAAAGGCTGCTGGAAAAGAGTTGACTGTGGTAAAATGCTCAATTGAGTTTTGATCATTTATTTATGCAACAAAAAAATATCTTGTAGTCCTATTTCTTACCCCAAAATATTTTGTTTTTCATCTTTAAGGACAATTCTTTGGAGTTTGAGAAACGCAGAAATATTCCAGTGAAATATAACCGGCAACTTTGGGACAAGTCAGGTAATGCTTTTGCTTTTTAAGAAAACAAAAATAAACAAAAAACTTTTTTTGTTATGAGAGTGGAACAGTTATATTTTAATATTTTATTACTTTCTTAGTTGAAGCAATGAAGAAGGTGGAGGAAATAAAAGTAAAACGACAGGCAAGATTTATCATGAACAGGTGAGAGGTTGATTTCTTTTTCACGTTATCGCTGCTGTTTTTTGTGCTTATAAATGTTCACTTAAATATATTTTTTGCTTCGTTGCTGCAGATTAAAGAAGGGCAAACAGCTGGAGAAAGAAGAGGCCATCAGCGAAGTCAAGAAAAATATTCACCTCATCAAAGCTCCTCATGCAGGTAAAGGTTTAGTTCCTGTCATTTTCATTAAGGTGATGTTTTAATTTTTGAATATTTTTTTAATTGTGACATAAATGATGAAAAATGTGCAGCATTGTTAGGAGAAAGAGGGCTTCATATTCATGCATTAAGGGAAATTTATCTGTGTTCTTACATTCTCACTGTTTTTACAGGCAAAGCCAAAAAGCTGGAAGACAAAATGGTGCAGAGGTTACAAGAAGATGTGGAAATGGGGGATGAAGATGATTAACTTAAAACCCAGTCATTGTTTTGTTTCTTTGCTTAAAATTGGCTCCTTCATTTTATTTGAAGTTCATATTTCCAGAAATAACAGCAGACACAGTTACAATGGACATGAGTTTTTTGGGGGTTTTTTAATAAAATGGATCCATAGCTGCCTGTCAATTTCTTCTGTGTTTAAAAATATCTTATGTCAATGTTAAAAGGTTATCAATTATAAATTAACAGTTTGGTGAATATATCCAATCCTTTTTACTGTGATCATTTTGAAAGCTTTAGAAGCTAGATAATTTCAGTTTAAGTTAATGGATTTTGCTGCCAAATCACTCGACCTTTGTGTTTTTATGAAGAACATTTTAGAGGAAAGTAAGATTATCTGCTGTTTATTTCTCTGTGCAGGAAAACAGTTCAACATAATCAGATCATAGAAAAACGGGAACAACGTGTTCCACAGAATAAAAACAAAATATTGAATAACAGGGCTTTATTGTGGGGAAGTTATTAAGTTGTTTGGCCAAACATGAACAAGACGTCTGAATAAAATAATATTTTACTTGTGATTTTGTAATTCATACTATGAAATTGTATCGTTATAATTATTGAAGTTAAAAAAATAAAGAATAGATATTAAATAGAAAATAAAAGTAACATAGCTTGATAAAACGTAATGCAGCCATAAATTGACCCACATTGCGGTGAATGCTGCTTCCGCTGGATCTGCCCTATTTATACATACCGCTCACGTTATCCGGTCGCTAAGTGGGCGGAGTTTGAAGACTGAAGTTTGTACTCTTGAACAGAAGTTTGTGACTTTGCTGCACACTATGCAGTACATAAACTATGACTGACATTTTTAGCGCGTGTATTGTTTATTATCGTTGATTTCTCTAACAAACACCGTCTCACCGTGACGACTCCTCCGTCGAGCAGACAGTTTTCTGGCAGTCTTTGCGTCGCCGGAGATAAAAGGAGCGGACCCTGGCTCTCTGGCATCGATTTGCTCGGCCTGTTGCTGTCGTCCTCTTGGCGCTGCCTCCGCTTCTTTTCATCTGCTAGAACATTGGACTGCTCGGAAGGAAAAGAGCCACAGTTTGGAGAACAGATCGAGGCTTTTACTTTCCGGAAATGTCCGAACAAGGTGAAGGAGTGAGGACTTTGGAGGAACAGCAGGTAAACCTTAACAATGAATCTGTTTAAGTGCGATTAGCGCAGCTAATGAACAGTTTAAATAAGAAAACGTTGCAGGCGGTAAACGTCAAGCTAGTTAGCAGCTAGCTAATTTCTCAATCGTTGCTTCAGCTCTAAGAATTATTTGTCAAACATTATTAGGTTGTTTTGGAAACTTTTACCAAACATCCATCTTTAAAATAAAATCTGCGTTTACCTTAAAGGTATGCTATTTTAGCATGTAGCTTTTGGGAAACAACCGTTGTACGTTTACCTCATGGTGCTGCTTTACTGTTGCAGTCCAGATTGTGCTTGATAAAATGTATTATTGCTGCTTTAAAAAAATTGTTTTGTAACCAGTTGTAATTTATTGGGACTGTTTTGTATCAACACACACTGCCCTGACTCTAACAGGAAATGGAGGACAAAGTCATCAGCCCAGAAAAAGCAGAAGAGGCCAAGCTGAAGGCCAGGTATCCTAACCTGGGAGCCAAGCCCGGGGGGTCAGACTTCCTCAGGAAAAGACTCCAGAAAGGGGTACGTTACTTACGCAAACATTAGTTGTTGTTTTTTTAAATATGAAATATAAATCTGTTCGTATGAATCCCGTTTCCCCCCCTCATTCTTGGCCTTCAACTCTACATTTCTAATATAAATAACATCCAAATGTGGTAGCAGCAGAGCTAAGGAACATGACTTTTATAGTCAACAGTTTTATACATACACTTTGGCACATAATTCACCTATCGGTTTAAAAGGAACCGTCAAGTAAGTTGATTCTACTCAATTTATCCTTGTTTTCTACAATCAAAAAACGCAACTTTGTGTGGCTGTATTATGCAAAGAGTAGTAATTTGCTGTGTCATTATGTATGTCGTAAGTGTATTAAAATTTGAAATACTAATGTACTTTTTGGAAGGAAAATCATTAATATTTAACGTTTATTTGTACACTTACAATCAGCTATTTTAGAACAGCTATATACAGCTTAAGGTTTTGCGTGTTGAAATGTTTCTAAAGAATGTGTGCATGTATGTTTCTGTGGCAAGTATCGAGGAGAACAGATAACTTTGCTTTTTGAATACTGCTGCGTACCAGTTGTGCACAGAACTGGACATTTTCTACTTAATAGTGAAAAAAAAATCAACTGGAATGCTCGCCAAAGTTAGATTTCCCACTGGAGAACGGGGAGTAACTGTGGCTGAGGCAGGCTTTGTGTTTCAATATGGCCGCTCCTCGCATCAACAGTGGAGGAAACGTGTTTATTTTGCAGGATACACATGTAAGAGTGTGTCTAAAATCAATGTTATGTCTTGCATAGGCAGTTTTAAACTGAACAAATTAAAAATGATGTTTGCTTTTGGAAAGTAAAGTATAACATGATGTTTTAAGAGCTATTACAAATTATGTTTATGAGCGTTGTCATGTTGAATTCTGATTTCTTAACTAGAACATTGTTACTTAGGGTTTGACGTTCAACCCAGCTCAGATTTCCCATTTCCCAGGTAACTGGAACGCAGCATATATGCACAGCTCTGGAAAAAATGCTCTGAACCGCACTGAAAACCTCTTGGTTATTCCACTAAATATTGATTCCTGAACTTTTCTCATTTTCTGCAAATAAATACTACATTTGTGCTTGGAATTCCAGATACATATTTTCAGTAGTTCTCAAACATATACCTATAAAAAGTAAAATCAGAGAAACTGACCATTTTAAGTGGTTTCTTAATTTTTTTCCACACTTGTATACATCCCATTTTCTCAATGGGTAACTCGTACCAAAACCTGCAATAAGTGCCAAGAAACGGAGAGTGGGAGATCGAAGGGGTTTGTCATAATCCTAAGAAATGGGTTTCAGCCTTTTTACTTTTTCTTTTTTGTTCAGCCAAAGTATTTTGACTCTGGGGACTACAACATGGCCAAGGCCAAGATGAAGAACAAGCAGCTGCCGTCGGCTCCGACGGAGAAGACCGAGATCACCGGGGATCACATTCCAACCCCTCAGGACCTTCCTCAGAGAAAGACCTCCATCGTGGCCAGCAAACTGGCTGTTTGATACATTTTACTCATTTGCTACCATTCCATCACCCACGTTATATCTACCTGCTGTTTTTAGTCCTTTTTCTCTCTTTTTTTCTTTTGTTTTGCCTATGTATGTATTGTCTTAGAACTATTTGCATAAATTAGCCAAATGAACAGTTGACAGCTGTCAAAAGTCCAAAAGGATAACTAAACACGTTGACGATCTTAACCAAGTACTTACTGACTTTTGAGCACACACAAAAAAAACTAATAGTCTGGTTTAGCTTTGAATTTTTTATTTAAAGGATAACATGCTTCTATGTAAAGTGCTTAACTGTTCCTGCAGAGGTTATCTTTACATGACTGCAAATTAATCTAGTGAGATCTGGCTGTTTATAACAAAGAAAAAAAATATCACTACAGTTAAAAAAAGAAAAGTCGGTCTGCGTAGATGTATGTGAAGAAATACATGTGTAGTTTAAAGATATCTGCTTCCAATGTTAATCAGTTTAAATGGCAACATCAGGGTTTTATATTTTCTCTTTAAATCTTATGTACCATTTTGGGTCTATGGCTCTATTTAAAGTGCAGCTGACTAGCTTGTATTCATTTGCGTTAAACTAATGTCGATGCCATTAATTTACGATGACATGCTGCTGGACTCCACCTCATCCTGACCTCTGAAATATGGCCTTAAAGTAACGAACCTTCGTTCCTCTTGAGCAATATTTGCTCCCTCAGTGAGAATCTTGGTTGTGAGTCTTGGCTGACGCGCGCCTTTTGACTGGATTCACTTTGGATCACATGGGAAGAAATTCCCCGTCCATGTCTGGAGTGTGCATGTATGTTTACTGTGCTGATATGCTGTGCCATTTGTTTTGTAAATAAAATAGTTTTGCATAATATCTTGCATTCACTTGAGTTCTGGACTTGTTTTAGCTTAATCTTTACTGTGCAGCAAAGAGGATTTTTGAAACTCTTTTGGACAATATTTCATTTTAAAGAAATTATAAAAAAATTCTCTTTCATGTATGAAAGCAGTTCTACTTCATATTATACATGCACAACTGTATTTGAGTCAGTTTCTCTCTCAGGCCAGCCATATAAAACTAGAGCTACAAATATCACACTTAAGACAATTTTAGACACCAGAAATTTGTAAAAACAAATTATAAGAACCAACATTTATCTTTATTTTAAAATAAAAAATGTAGCAAAAATATTTTTTTCTATGATGGAAGACTATGCAAAATGAGTAAAAGACTTCCAACAAATATCTACAGTCATATTTGATAGTTTGTGTCATTCTCTGTAGAAATTTAATGCAGATATTGCAAGAAAACTGAAGGGAAAAAAACATGCATATCTTACAAATGCATTGAAAAGCACCAGTTCATAGTTTTTGTTTCACCAACTTTGGCATTTATAGAAGATTGAGTGTGTTTAGGTTAAGATACATTAATTTCTGTTTGGAGACGTGGCAAACATATGGAAGGAGTGCTAGTCAACTGAGAGCAAAATGTAACTATTTGCCAGTCATGCAAGTTGATAGTTAGCTCAAAACCACCATTGCCAACTAGCAAGCATGCCTTTGGTTGCTGCATCATGCTGTGTGGCCAACCAGTACGACTGAACTTGAGCTATTTTTGAAAAATTTGCACCATTTAGATGTGAAATGTTGGTAAAAACACAACTCTAAAGAAAGGTGGGTCTCAAAAGTCTCAAATGGGGAATGAACACAAATGCATGCCATACTTTTGGATTTAAAAAACACAATATGGCTTTCTTTTCTGAAAGCTGCTTGAATTTTGCATACCTGCTTCCTCCTTAAAGAACATATTAATATTGGTCCTAAAAAAAACTTAAAGGGGCAGTATTATGTGTTTTCCAGGCACATAGTGCCATTTTATAGCACAATGATGTAACTACGTTTCAGTTGTTATAAAAATGGTTTATCAAATACGACTTAAAAGAAATGGTACCTTGTAATTTAATGCTTTGAAGTCATCACATCTCAAAACTACAGAACTACAACTACAAAACTACTCTATTCACAGAAAGCTGTAAATCAGTTCCTGATGGCTACAAATGTATGAATGTCTTTACCCACGTTTCACTTATTCAACTGGTTGTACGTGGAAAGTAGATAACGTGGAAAGTAGATAACTATTATTTCATAGTTCATCTTGTTGACTCTAGGAAGTGTGCTGTTTGCCATCCTTCTCTATGTTCTCTATGTCTCGGTGTTGAAGCTGACATCATCTTTGCCTACATCAGGAAAAACAAGAGGGATTTGGATGCTTGTATCTTTGATTCAAGGTAAACACCAAACGTATCATGAACCCAAAACTTGTACTCAACTAAGAATAGCACTGCTGTAATATATTTGTTCTCAGGTGAAAGTAAGACAAAGCCATCCAAAAAAATTCTCAGGAGTGAGGAAGTATTTTGTCAGATGGCTACATAAACACTGAGTAAGTTATGTCATCAGAAAGATATAATTCAATGTATAAATCATGGCACAGTATTTTAAAAACTAAGGTAAAAAAATACAAAAATAACATGATTACAAAGTAACAAATGAGGCAGAAAAAACCCTTTTAATTCAGAGTACCTCCACTCAATATTTATCTTGTTGACAGAGATGGAAATAAGTAATGGCAGAAAGACCTCATCAGGTTGAATATAACGTTAAAAAAAAAAAAAACTCAAGTAAAAGGTGATACTTCTTAATACTATTACTCAAGTAAAAAAATAAGTTGTTGTAAAACTAATGCTTAAAGTGTATTTTCCCTAAAATTTACTCAAACAAATGTAACAAAGTAAATATCAACCAGTCCTGGCTTCTAGGCTATTTTCAGGTGTAAAATCTTATTCTAGTGATCATGCTAACTTTTTTGTAGTTAGCATGAGTGAGATAAAAATAATTACAAACATGACAAGTTGGGTTCAAATTATTCCAGTGATTTTGGGAGTTCTGGCATTCCATACTAAAGAACAGCTTTAGTATTTTTACCGCCAGAGGGCGCGGTTGACACACGTTGTGAACCTGTGTTGGGGCATGCGCAGCTGAGTGACAGCTGTCGGAGGAGGTGAATCCTCTAGTCGGCAGAGTGGAGTGAGAGCTGGAGGAGGATAGACTTGGGGACGTCGGCGTTTCTGTCCGTAGGAGTTAGCAAAGATGTTTTATCCCCTTCCGAGCGGGCGGAAAATGTCTCCGAAGTCTCTCTAAACAAGCTTAAAGACATGGCAGCTTTTGAACTTTACTCCAAGGTAGGCAGCGCCTGATAACGAGTCACTCAACGGTTTTTCTCTACCTACTTTTGTTAGCTTGTTATAATAAAATTGTAATTAGCAACTTTTTTGTGCCTGTTGAATCACTTTTTAGTGAGTCAGGATAATTATATAGCACTCTTTTGCTACTCTGCCACATAAACTGCCTCTTATCCATCCACGTTATGCGCATGTCCGCTGCCAGTTACCTATGACTGCTGCCGCTGATGAAGTTTTTCCAGCCAGCTGTGTTACTGTAAGAGCAGAGGTTGGACTTCTCTGACCCGTTTCCTTTTCTCTCTCTCTCTTAAAAAAAAAAAAAAAAAAATCCAGAATGCCCATGTTTGGCTCCCAGATGCAGCAGAAGTGTGGAAATCTGCTGAACTTCTCAAAGACTACACTCCTGGTGACCTGACTCTGTCTCTACAACTGGAGGATGGCACGGTAAGACAGGCCCAACCGCCCTCCCCAAACAAACAAACAAACAAACAAACAACAAAAAGATCCAATAACCACACAGTGACACACCCAGAAAGGCTGAGATGAAAATTGGTTTAGGATGTTCTCGAAATGCCAAGCGCATATTTCTTTTGCACAAACGCTGGGAGCAGAGCCTAGTGAAATTACATGCTATGATGGATTATTCATGACAGCTTGGCTGTTGGGAGTATTTCTCATTGTCAGGCAAAACAAACACCTTGTGGTGCTATTTACAAGTTAAACCGTGTGTGCATGGTTTCAGAATAAGTGAACTGACTCAAACTAAGTTTTTCTCCTGCGTTGCTGCTACCTGAAGGTATGATGTCGAGTTTGGGCATGCACATCAGGTATGGAAATAAGGTCAAATATTATCTTGAGTGAACATGAACAGGCCGAGCACAGAGGCTTTGCTGTTGACTTCCATTTGAAGCAAGATTGACAGTTAGTAGCTTGCATTTTTGCCCATTCTCAATGCCATTATTAGCTGACATTATAAATACTCTAACAGCTTTTTTCTTGTTTTGTTTGTTCAGGTTGTGGAGCACAATGTTGACCCCAATACCAAAAACCTGCCCCCTCTCAGAAACCCCAACATCCTGGTGGGAGAAAATGACCTCACAACTCTCAGTTACCTCCATGAGCCAGCAGTGCTACACAACCTTAAAGTGCGCTTTATCGACTCCAAGCTGATTTACACCTACTGTGGTAATGAGCTTCATCTCCTTTGACTTGCACTATCACTGACAGCGTAGACTTTGGAGTCTTACTCACTGCATACGCTGACATAATCCAGAGTACCTTAAGCTGATTATTGTGATGCATGCTTGCTTTTAAAGGAACACAACATGGATATGTCACTGATAATAAGATTGCAGAATTTGTGTTATTCAGTATTTTCTGCTTTTTTAATCCAAAAAGCAAAGTAAGTCACTGTCTTGACTGAAACACCAGCATGTGATATGACCGAAATCTTGCTTAGAGCTAAACAAAATATAAATTTGTTGCTCTCAGTTAAGGTAGTGGTTTTGCCTGTCATGATAAAAATTTTTGCTGGACAATAAATCGTCCCAGAAATTATTGCGATAAATGGTAATATTGTCATTTTGAGACCATTTTCAACTAATACTGGAAAATTAACGCCTTTTTTTTCCTCTGAAAGACTGATAAACTTTAATTTTGTACTCCACACTGGAAGAAAAATATGAATTTGTTGCTCTCAGTTAAGGTTGTGATTACACCTGTCATGATAAATTTTGCTGGACAATAAATCGTCTCAGTAATTATCGCGATAAACGATGATATTGTCGTTTTGAGACCATTTTCAACTAATAATGGAAAATTAATGCCTTTTGGGAGCTGAAAGACTGATAAACTTAAATTTTGTACTCCACATTGGAATTGGAAAACATTTTAAATATCCAAAAAATAAAACACCAACAACAACGACAACCCCCACTCCCCCCCACAAACAACTGAAACTGTAAATAAAATGGATTATGAACTCTCTGTAAACAAAGTTTTTCTTCAAAAATTGCTAATCATCAGAATGGAAATTATTGAGCTCATTTAATTTATCATGAAATGAGTTGATTATTGTGACAGGCTTAGTTGTGGTCACTCTAGCCAACTCGAAACAGACATTTTGCTGATGTTATTTTGTAGTTTATATGTAAGTCAAAGTTTTTGTCAACTCATCTGTGTCAAATGCTTTTCCCCAAGGAATAAATTATTGAGGGCCTAAATCCATATGATTACTGTCACAATCAGCAATATGTCAATTAATCACATAATAAATTAAAATAAACATAATAATTTCTAATTGCAGGATTTATTATTTTTCACTTTTCTCTTTCTATCAAAAACTGGATGACCAATGTTTTCAGTCTGGTGTTTTGGTCTCAACTAGCCCTTTTTTGAAGGACAATACTTTTTTACAGAGCCTTAATTATTCATTTTATTTGTTGTTTCTGATGTTCCGTTTATTTCTTTTGCATATTTAAAATGTCTTCCAGTTCCAGTGTTAAACTTTCATTAAAATTTAGAGGTTATTGATCTTTGAGAACGTGCTCTTTTATTATTAACCATGACTATTATATTACTTAAAAATGATCACAAAGCAACAATATTATCATTTATCGCGATGACTCTGGGACAAATTATCCTCCAGTATAATTTGTTATTGTCACAGGCCTACATTTTCAGATTTTCATTTGTAAAAGTAAGAAAAAGAACCATGTGTCATCTAAGAATGAACTTTTAGTTCTTCTGGTCCACTTTAGGAATCGTCCTGGTTGCCATCAATCCCTATGAGAGTCTGCCCATCTATGAAGCTGACATCATCAACGCCTACAGTGGGCAAAACATGGGAGACATGGACCCTCATATCTTTGCAGTAGCTGAGGAAGCATACAAACAAATGTCCAGGTTTTGGTATTTTTGTTTTACATTTTAGAGCCACCATAGAGATCTTTTTTGTCTTTAACTCTGGCTCTCTTGAAGGTTTTTTTGCTTATGAATGTTCCTTTTTTGTATGCAGAGATCAAAGAAATCAGTCCATAATAGTCAGCGGTGAGTCTGGTGCAGGCAAAACAGTTTCTGCTAAATACGCCATGCGTTACTTCGCCACAGTCAGCAGCTCGTCGGAGGAGACCAGCATCGAGGAGAGAGTTCTCGCTTCTAATCCAATCATGGAGGTAAAATTTTACTGCTAGAGGAAAATCTACAACACACCCTTAAGATTATGTTTTAACAGACAGTATTTATTGTTTTGTAGGCCTTTGGGAATGCCAAGACAACAAGAAATGACAACAGCAGCCGCTTTGGGAAGTACATTGAGATCGGTTTTAACAAGGATCTCTGCATAGTCGGGGCCAACATGAGAACCTACTTGCTGGAAAAGTCCAGAGTAGTGTTTCAGGTAAATCTTCATGCATATGGACAATTTGTATTCATGTTACTTGAGCATTAACTTAGAATAAGGCTGCAACTAACGATTATGTTGTTATCGATTTATTCTGATGATTAATTGATTAATCAGATAACAAATACGGCCACATTCTGCACATTTCTGTCTTTTTGCAATATTAGAAATAAAAGATGCAAATAAACAAATAATTCAATTCATTTTTTTAAATAAGAAAATAAAAATTTTATTGCCTAATATTCAGATGTATAGCATTCATTTAGAGCAGGCTGTATCACTTTTTAATATTAAATGAAATATGTATGTATTTTATGTAGAGTTTTGACTTAATTACTGCTTTGACTATGTTGTTCTTTCAGCAATTGGAGTATTAATTATACTCCAGTTAATTAATCGATTACTAATTTAGTTGATAATTTCAATAACTGATTAATCACGATTAATCTGACTAATCGTTTCAACCTTACATTTTTAAAATTAGAACTTCACTGTAACTTTATGTGATTTTATGTAACAGATCAACACCAAGTTGCTCACAATTGAGCAAGTTGAAGGAATATTATGGATCATTTTTAATTTCGATTGTGACAAATGTAAACCACAATGCATGATTTTCCAATTCAGCTTCACCTTTGGGTTTATCAGATTAACTCCTAACAGAAAACACTGAAGTTTATGGTAATAATATGACAAAATGAGGGAAAATTTCCGTGAAAGTGTCTCACTCTCCATCTTTTTGTATTTCTTGCAGGCTCATGGAGAAAGAAACTACCATATATTTTACCAGCTATGTGCCTCTTCACACCTGTCAGAGTTTAAGGCCTTCAAATTAGGTCTGACGCAATGAAACATAATTTTTTTAGCATATTTTGGAATATAATATGGTCTGTAATAATAAAAATAAAATGATCTCACTTGTTGTTTTAAAGGCTGTGCAGATGACTTCTGCAGCACTAACCAGGGTCAGAGTCCCGTCATCGATGGAGTCGATGACGCCAAAGAGATGTGCAACACCAGGAGGGCGTTCTCACTATTAGGTCGGCTTTTATATATATATATATATAAGGGAGAGATATATTAGTAAAATGAACGTTGTTCTTTTATTCTATGAACTTCTGACAGCATGTCTTTGAAATTACAAGCACAAATTTAGTGTTTATTTGCAGAAAAGGAGAAATAGTCAAAATAACAAAAACGATGCAGAGCTTTCAGATTTCAAATAATGCAAAGAAAACAAGTTAATGTTCATTTAGAAACAGCAAAACTAATGTTTTAACTCAGAAATCAATATTTGCTGGGATAACCAGGAGGTTTTCAACACGGTTCAGTGCAGTGGGCGCTGAGTTTTTCATAGATGCATGACTTCAATTTAGATTACTTGACACAGTTGTTTTTTTGCTCACATTGTAGGAATTGGTGAAAGTGATCAAGTGGAAATTTACCAGATTCTTTCAGCTATTCTCCATCTCAGCAACGTGGATGTAAAAGATCAGTCATCTGACAGATGCAGCATCCTGGTAAACCCTGATTTCTCTCTGATCCAATAACTCTGTTTTTATGTAGTTCATTTGTAGCATTTCCTTTTCCATTTAAGACATGTGTTGAGAATACAGAGGTATTTACGTCCTGTCTTCCCAGCCAGATAATGCCCACCTGATGGTCTTCTGTGAGCTCATGGGAGTTCCTTGTGAAGAAATGGCCCACTGGTTGTGCCACAGGAAACTGCAGACGATCACGGAAACCTTTGTGAAGTCTGTTTCCAAAGAGAATGCGGTGCATGGGAGGGACGCACTGGCCAAACACATTTATGCCAGACTCTTCGGCTGGATCGTGAACAGTATTAACAATGCGCTGGCATCTACAATGAAACAACACTCGTTTATCGGTGTGCTCGACATTTACGGGCAAGTTTATCAGCTTCTTCACAGTTTTTCTATTATTGCTCAACAATTTACAAAGTTAAACATATTTAGGGTTGGAATGATTTCATCAGATTAGTTGTGATGAATACTGAAATAATAATTTAGTTTTCTGGAGTATACGGACTGAAATAAAATGCCATTTATTGAAACAGCAACATAAACTGTGAAGTATTTAAACAAAACTATACAATAAATACATACAAAATAAACATTTGCCTGTAAATATGCTCTAAACTCCTCAAGCGGCATTTTAGCTTCACCCAGTTGAAATTCTGTTAAGAAAATCTCTTGTTAAACATCTTATGCTATCCAAACATAATCAGCACATTATCATTACACTGTTTTGATGCATCCTTTGCTGCAAATTATACACTAAAGGAAGGCTATGCTATTTGATATTAGGCAATACAATTTTTATTTTCGGATTTAGAATAGGAATTGAATTGAATTATTTACGTCTCTTAATACATCAGAAGAAAAATCTTCAGATTACGGCAATTTCTTTCATCCGATTAATCATCAGAATAATTGAAAACTAAAGTAATCTTTAGTTGAGGACCTATATGTATTTTTCTTCAGGTTTGAGACATTCGACGTCAACAGCTTTGAGCAGTTTTGCATCAACTATGCCAATGAAAAGCTTCAGCAGCAGTTCAACCTGGTGAGAATCTGCTAAACCTGGACTTGTTTGTGTCCAAATGGAGAATTTATCCCTCATTTTTCGCTCTTTCCAGCATGTCTTCAAGCTGGAACAGGAGGAGTACATGAAGGAGGAGATTCCCTGGACCTTGATCGACTTCTGCGACAACAAGCCGTGCATTAATCTCATCGAGGCCAAGCTTGGCATCCTGGACCTCCTGGACGAGGAGTGCAGAGTAAAATGGCACTATTGTTTTTTTTTAAGCTGCCATTGGAAGTGTGTCCACCGCTCTGGGCTCCAACACACTTAATGTGGAGGTTATGACTAATGCCATGATGTGTCAGCGCTTCCTCTTTCCACAGATGCCCAAAGGTTCTGATGACACATGGGCTCAGAAACTGTACAACACCCACCTGAAGCAGGATGCTTATTTCGATAAACCCAGGTTATCAAACGAGGCTTTCATCATTCACCACTTTGCTGACAAGGTAACACGTAACTCTGTGGTACGCAGTGCAGCTCCAGTCGCCTTTTGATGTTAGGTTTGGACTTGCAGATGTTTGGGTTTGTCATCGTTTTCCAATTGGGGGAAAAGTCGTTACTCATAGGTGAACATTTTGGTAATTGAATGAATACCCCCAGTGGAAAATTTAATGCTTTTCTAGACTCTTGAAAGGTTTTGCACATGCTGGAGAGTTAGTTGTAGTGGGATTGTTTCCTTTTTGATTGCAGCATCAATTAAAAAATATTTTAAAAATTTTCATTTGTGTGCTGCTTTTTCAAAAAATACTGCATCACTTAATTCAACTGGTAACCTGTTCAATAAGTTGTTCTTTGTTGATTTGCTTTATAATCAGGGTGTCTGTGAGATCCTGTCTCAGCGTTTCATTGATTAGCTCACTGGCTTTTTTTGTCATTAAGATAAATAAAACAAAATATTCGCCCATGTCATCCATTCCTGATCAGAGTTCAGACTTTTGCAGCCTCTAAAACATTTTCTGACTCGATCTCCCTCTTTCTACCTTCATTCGTCTTCCATTCAGGGTTCAATTCAATTTATTTGCACGTTAATTGACATTTCTATAAATGTGCCAGAATTAGCCAAAAGGGTCTTTCTCATCAATGCTCAATTTGTCCTGCTAAAAACAAACAAAGGTTATGCAAACAAGATGAAAATGACTTAACCACACAGATTCTCTCAATAAGTATAAAATATTCCATCAGTGCAGACAATGAAAACAAAACAAAGAAATGACTGTGCAGTGTTAGTTTTTGGTTGCAGTAAGGGAGGGTGTAGGGCCAGAATCTAGTTTCTGTGATCTGTTCCTTTGTGCCTAGGTGGAGTACCAGTGTGTCGGATTCCTGGAGAAAAATAAGGACACTGTCAACGAGGAACAGATTAATGTGCTGAAAAAGAGCAAGGTGAAACTTTCTCTCTACCATTTATTAGCATATGTTATTCTTTGTGGACATGAGAGCCAGTTTTATTGGATTTTAATGCTTTGCCAGCTGAAAAAAAATGTGCATTGAGTAATTTATGTGTTGCAAGTTTGTGGGCACACACCCGGGAATTGTTTATACTTAACTATTGGAGGAAATACTCCCACCTCTGATTGTTTTTAACCAGAAACACTGCCATCTGCTGTTTGGTGAGTCCTTTTAGTGTTTGCTGCCTTTTGTTAAATAATAAACTTCTGTTTTCTAGTTTGATTTGCTGCTGAAACTGTTTGAGGATGAAGAAAAACTAAAAGCGCAAACTAGCAAGACTTCCAGTAATACTGGAAGACCTGGGAAGTCTCAAAAGGAACATAAGAAAACTGTGGGACTGCAGGTAAAACCTTTAAACACAAACAATGTGCGATCAAAATTAGACTTTTATTCTGTTTTTGGAAAGAACAAAAACAGATAACATACAAGAAGGATTTATCATAGTCGTTTATTTTTTAGTTTCGACAGTCTCTACACTTGCTTATGGACACACTAAACGCAACATCGCCTCATTATGTGCGCTGCATCAAACCAAATGACCGCAAAGCTCCATTCACGTGAGGATCTCTGCTTCCTTTAGTTATCACAAAGCACAAATAAAACGCTTATGCATTCAGTTATGTTTTTCTTACATTTAAAGTCTAGACCCAATGAGAGCCGTGCAGCAGCTTCGAGCGTGTGGCGTCCTGGAAACGATCCGCATCTCTGCAGCCGGATTCCCATCTAGGTACAAATCTGTTAACACAAGTTTGTTTTTATAATAAATATGGTTGGAATATGTTTTCTCATGTAATTTATAACGTCTCAGATGGACCTATCAGGAATTTTTTGGTCGTTATCGAGTCCTGATGAAGCAAAAGGATGTTCTGCCTGATAGAAAACAAACCTGCAGAAACCTCCTGGAAAAACTTATCAAGGTGTGTTTGAATTTAAGAATAGTATCGATTGATTATGTGTAATTACAAGCATTTATGAGTGCTTGGTGTTTTGTCCTTAGGACCAACAGAAGTACCAGTTTGGCAAAAACAAGATCTTCTTCAGGGCCGGGCAGGTGGCTTACCTGGAGAAGCTGCGTTCGGACAGACTGCGTTCAGCTTGTGTGGCCATCCAGAAGACGATCCGCTGCTGGCTCGCCCGCAAAAAGTACCTGAGGATGAGACAGTC
Source organism: Poecilia formosa (assembly GCF_000485575.1). Taxonomy (NCBI): domain Eukaryota; kingdom Metazoa; phylum Chordata; class Actinopteri; order Cyprinodontiformes; family Poeciliidae; genus Poecilia; species Poecilia formosa. The sequence goes on along the minus strand of NW_006800381.1, from coordinate 46,439 downwards.
TGCCATCGTGATTCAGAAACATGTACGGGCTCAGCAAGCACGCAGGTGGGCGGATCATTTACAGCAGGGCGAGAGGTGCAAATGCATGTCTGAAGTGTATTTTTAATGCGTTTACTTTTTGTTTCTCCTTTTAGTTATGTCAAGTTTCTGCGGCAGACCAAAGCAGCTATTGTTGTTCAGCGCAACTTGCGAATGTGGTCTAAAAGGAGACATTTCCTGCAGCAGCGCTCTGCAGCTATCACTGTTCAGCGTGTTTGGAGGGGCTGTTTGGCTAGGAAGCATTACTTCAAGGTAAAGTCAAGACTAATTCTGGTTATCAATATCAGGAAGATTTCATTATTTTGACTGTTTAACTCAGTGGTGTGCAAACCTTTTACACTGTGAGCCAAAATTACTGTATTCTTTCTAATTTAAAATGTTACATCATTTTATTGTGACTCTTTCATAGTGACCCATATCCTCTGTTTGTTGCTGATTAAAAGAAATTGACCCCAAAAAGTAGAAAAACTCCTATTACATTTTGAATCTACATTGATTTACAGACTGCTTGCCTGAAAAATTAATTTGTTATATGAAAATGCAGAAAGTAATGATGTATAAAATACTATAAAAGGAATCAGTTTAGAAAATAATTTTATATCTTTTTAGATTTTTTTTTTTATGTGTGATACAAATTTAATTGTCTGCTATTTTATTTTAACGGCTCATAGTTTGCAATAAATCAACTTCAGCTCTGGAAAAACTGAGGAGCCCACTGCATTGAACCCCAATGAAAAAACCTCCTGCTTTTCCCACCAAATGTTGATTTCTGATCTCTTCCTGAGTTAGAACATCTGTGTTGTTGTTTCTAAATGAACATGAACTTGTTTTCTTTGCATTATTTGAGATCTGAAAGCTCTGCATGCTTTTAGTTATTTTGACCATTTCTCATTTTCTGCAAATAAATACAAAAGTTTTGCTTGAAATTTCGGAGACATGTTGTCAGTAGTTCATAGAATAAAAGAACAACATTCATTTTACTCAAACTTACACCTATGAAAAGTAAAACCAGAGAATCTGATCGTTATGCAGTGGTCTCCAGAGCTGCATGTGTGACCAGACAAGCACTTGCAGTGATTTGTTTTTGAGAATATGTTTTTTAACTTGACATTCTGTGCTTGTCTGTCTTTCCCCAGTTGCTGTATGAGCAGAAGGCCGTGGTGATCCAGAGGATGGTGAGAGGCTGGTTGGCCAGGCAGCGTTTCCGACGCGCCATGGAGGCCGTCGTCCTGCTGCAGAGCTGCGTGCGCCGCATGAGAGCCAAGAAGGAGCTGAAGAAGCTGAAAGTGGAGGCGCGCACAGTGGAGCACTTCAAGAACCTCAACATTGGGATGGAGAACAAGATCATGCAGCTGCAGCACAAGATAAACGAGCAAGTGAGTTTTGTATGTAGAGGAGAGGTCAACAGCAATTTCCTGTTTGCCCAACTTGCTGATTTTGTTAATTTTTCTGTCCACTTTGTTTTAACTCAACAAATACATTTTAATCCAGCTGGAATTAAAAGATTATGCATTGATGCTTAAATAGAAAACCATTAATTAAATTTATACTAAATGCCAAAAAATACATTTTTTTTATGGAAACCGGATGTACCAAGGAAATTTAGACTCCTGTTTGATTCACTGGTGTCAGGAGGGGAAAAAGTAAGTTTCCAGCTATTAATCTGTCTGCACATCAGCCTGAACACCTCCCTTCCTTCCACATTAAAACCTGTGGTTTTCCCAGATTCTCTATTTAAAGGAATTTATTAAGCTAAATTCACTTTTTGCACAGTTTTAAGCTTTCATTTGGTTCTCGGCTGCTTCTATAAACGGCCCAATTATGGCAATAATTTAATGTTTTTTGATGTCTGGAAATGAGCTGTTCCAAAAACCTCTTGATTAAGTCATGTAGCGTTACCTAACAACCACGGTGACATCCAGCCTGTCACCTAGCAACCCAAGTGGTGCTCCAGCACGTTTGGTCAGCTGGTTTTAGTGCTGTGCTGGCTGCAAGAAAAAACAGTTGTTAACTGACCATTCAGAAACGACTTGCTGCATTCTTGTTGGTTGTGCAGGAGGCTCCAATTCGGCTTTTCAAAGATGTACAGCTTTTTAATTGCTCATCTGTTTGTAGCCATTTTTAAGTGTGAGTCTAAACGTTGAGTTGTGGGCGTGACCAGCAGCAGGTTATTTGGATTTAAAGTGACAAGACGCCCCAAAAGACTTCATCCTGATTTTGTGCAAAAAATGTAATGATCATGTTTTGTATAGCCCATGGATTTATCCTGACCTGCTTAAGGGTTAATACTTTAATACTTAACTACAGAACAAATATTCATACTTAAAAAATACAGAGTGCAAGAAATGACAACTCTGGAAGAGCAGTGGGTCTTTTGTGGTGCATCATTAGACACAAATATGTTTTTCTCTGCAATTTACTCTGTAATCACCTGAAAGAATGCTTCTAATAAAACTCTGGGTCATTGGTGTTGTCATATCACATGCAAATCATGTGTCTATATCTCCCCCCTGCAGCTCAAAGAAAACAGAGAGCTGACAGAGAGGCTCAGTGTTCTGGAGAAGACCCACACTACTGAGAGGGAGAAACAGTGCAGAGAGATAGAAAACCTGCGCTCTTCAGAGCAGGAGGCCAGAGCCAAAGCAGAGACGGTTCCCTCGCTGCTGGAGCAGCTGTCCTTCCTTCAGGAGGAGCTGGAGAACATCCGCAGAGAGAAGGATCACCAGGAGGAGCAGACAAAGATCTACAAAGAGCAAACGCAACAGGTAGGCCTTAACTTTTGACAACATCAGGTGATTTGAGCAGGATTTCTTTAGCATCTTATCTGCTAATGATCTGGAATATGGAGAAATTACTTTCTCCATTCAGATAGATACTTTTAGACTAATTTCCACAACCTTCAAGGCTAAGTTTTAGATTCTTGTAAATTTGAGGCTTCATTTTATGTTTATCAAACATCAATCTCTTCATGATAATTCATATTTCTGGATGTCTTGATGCGAAAATAAATGTGCCTACAGAGATTGGAGATTATAATAATATGATAATTTCTTTAAAATCCAAACTGAGTGATTACTAAAACATGTCCTGTTCCAGAGAATCCATGAGCTGAATATGAAGAACAGTTTGTTAAATAGTAACTTGGAAGAACTAAACGAGGAATTCTCTGTGCAAGCTCAGCATTTAGCAGGTAATGGATCTGCTGGATATCTAAACACCTACATCAATGTGCAAGTGTTGGAAATTAAGTAAAAATGAACTTCTTCTACTCAGAAATTAAAACCAACTTGGAGAACACCAAACAACTGGAGAAGGACTTGACAGAAGAGCGCTCTCGCTACCAAAGTCTCCTCAGCGAGCATCTGCAGCTGGAGGAACGGCACAAGGACCTCAAGGAGGAGATGAACATCACCGTAGTAAGGAAGATTTTCCTTCTTTGTATGGCAACAGAAGCTGATTGGACAGTTTTGAAGAGCTCATATATAGTGCTTTAAACATTTATTCATATTCCTTAAACCTTTTCACATTGCAACCACAAATGTTCAGTGTTTTCTAATTGGATTTAAATGCAAAGATGTGCAGAATTGTAATGTGGAAATCTCTGTTTTTACCAAATTTGCACATGTAAACACTGAAAGGGTTTCCCAGTCTTTCAAACTGCTGAAACTCTGTCAGATTGGTGAAATTGGGCCTGTCTCACTCCAGATCCTCTCTTTTTTTTTTTTTATTTGAAAATGTTATTAAAATTGTTATTCCAAGCAATATTACATCCAAACTTTACAATTTTTAAATGTCCTACGGAGATTTCAATCCAGATTCTGATATCATTTAGGTGTGAACCTAACCCAGGCTGATGTATTTTGCAGCCTATAACAAGTTGGTTTTCTTCCGTGATTTATATTTAGCTCCATTTATCTCTGCTTTCCAGTCCCTGGTGACGAAGATATTCCCACGGCATTATGGTGCCACCACCATGCTTCACCATGGTGATGTTCAGAGTTAGTTTTCCAGAATAGTCTTTTGCATATAAGCCAAAATGTAAATTTTCATGTCACGATTGTCTATTACTTTGCGTTCTCTGTAACATACACTGAGGTTTGTGGTTGTTACATGGCAAGATGTGAAAAAGTGGTATGAGTACTTTTGAACTGTACTGTATATCAAATTTTATTTGGTCATATAAATTGGGTAGCAGTTCCAAATGATAATAAAAAACTGTTTTAATAGAGAAAGTTTAAAACTGATGTATTCAATCCAAGATTCACCCAGCTGTTTGTTGCTTCCTCTAGCAAGTAACTTGACTAAGTTATATTATAGTTTTGTTTTCACTTGTCAAACTATGAAATTTCTTTATTTAGATGAGTTATTTAGTAATTTTTCAAGCATGACTCTTAATTGAGTTTTTATGAAGCTTATTTTTTGAGAAATATAAATGGATTCCAGAACTATGTAGACATCGCTGTATTTTAATATTAATCTTGTTTATCTTAAATGTTCCTTTTTGTCCCTAATAAGATTTCAAACCAGTCCAGTCACCAGAGGACAGACTCCAACTACAGCAGTATCTCATCTGAGTTTTCTCAAATCCTGAGCTCCACTGAAGACGAAGACAGCGCCATTCAAGCAGAGGTAATCTTTAAAACGCTCATCATCTGCAGATGTACAAGTGTGACTTCAGACAGATTTCATGGATAAGATTTAGATGATTTGTTTATAAAGAAATGTTTAAAATCCTGGTTAGCTTAATTGAGTGGTAATTTATAAGAAATATTGTGAAAAAAAAGTTAAAGTTTTCTTTTCTCCTTTCTGTATGCAAACATTGTTGTACTATCCCATTTTAAGAATTGTGCACTTTCAAGATAGCATTGTAAATATGAAATTAATTCTTAATGTTTTGTCCTTTATTTGCCTGGTGGGAAAAAAAGGACCAACTAACTAACTTGCTTAGTTACTTACTTGGCTAGCTTACCTACTTTACTTACTTACTTTACTTGGCTAGCTTACCTACTTTACTTACTTACTTTACTTGGCTAGCTTACCTACTTTACTTACCTACTTACTTTACTTGGCTAGCTTACCTACTTTACTTACTTACTTACTTTACTTGGCTAGCTTACCTACTTTACTTACCTACTTACTTTACTTGGCTAGCTTACCTACTTTACTTATTTACTTTCTTTGGTTACTTAGTTACATTACTTACTTAACTATAAATTAGAATAATGCACTAGGTAAGAAGTGTTTTTTTTTGCAGTGTATTACTAATATCGGTCCATGTTTTTGGTCTTAATATGCAGCTAAATGTTCCAGAGCAGATAATCTGCCAAAGAGCACATACAACCCTAGAAATGAACGTATTTTTATTTTTTTTTACATGACTGTAAAATAGGATTACACAGCTTCTGTTCAAGTTCTATAAATATCACAACTGCTTGATGTGAACTATGCACGATGGAGTAGAAAACATTTCCTTGTGCTTCACAAAAAATATGGGAAATAGACATTTTTTTTGTAATTTACTGCAGTTCTGTCTTTACTTATCTGTGTTTCTAATCCTCTAGCAGTCCAGTGCCTTAGTTAAATTAATATGATCTGTCTAATCTAATTAAAGTTTGCCTGTATTTTGGCAGGATGAGGTCGAGACTAAAGTGGACCTGCCCATTCTTCTAAAGCTTCAGAAAAGGGTGAAGGAGCTGGAGGGAGAAAATCGATCTTTATGGAAAAAGCTGGGCAAAAAAGAGGAGGCCCAACAAGAAAAGGCAAAAGTATGAAAAGCCTCTATAAATATTTATCTAAAGTTCAGCTGTTTGGTGTTTGAATCTTACATGATATTTTTCTGTAAAACAAACAAGGAAGTGGAGATACAGACAACTTTTGGCAGGACAGAACTGGACGTAGAAAAATTGAAGGTGCGACTTTCCTTATTACTGAATTTGAAATATGCATAAAACCAAAAAATGGTTCTAGATTTTTGATCTTCAGCCTGTTTTCTAATGTAGCGGCAAGAGCTGGAGTCGGAGAACAAGAAACTGAAGCAGAATCTGAATGAACTGCGGAAGTCTCTGACCAGTGAGAATAGCGATTTGGCGCCCCCTGCTGCTGGCTCTCTGCCTTACAACATTCTGCTGGAACAACTCAGTTCTTCCAACGAGGAGCTGGAGCTGCGGAAAGAGGAGGTGCTGCTCCTCCGTTCACATATGGTTCGTCAGGAAGCTCTTAAACACAGGGTGAGAAGTTACATGCACTGCATGTGTTCTTCATAATCATATTAAAATGTAATTAATAAAGGAACTTTTTGTCTAAATAATAATTTAATTCCAGGACTCTGTACTTGGAGAAAGTGTGAAACTGGATCTCGGTGAAATCCACTCATTACAAGATTTACAAGATTCTGACAGGTAAGAACCACTTGGCTCTGTTTTTATGCTGCATCCTGCCAAAAAATTTCTCAAATAATTTCTAATCAATAAAGCAAAAATGCACCTGAAGGAAATCCACGAACTGTGCAAGTTCTGTCTTCTAAGATGTGTGAACCATAACTGAGCAGAATAATTTGTATACCATATAAATGTTATTCTTACGTAAAAATAATACAGCCCAAATTATTGAGACTTTCAAGATGTATGTTTTTAATTGAGTTGTATTGACGAATTTAAAGCTAGAAATCATTCTTAGGATTTCTAGCTTTAAATTAAAACATGACAAGAGGCAGAAACTGACTGAACTTCATCTGAGGTTAGGAATTTTATTTAGAAAGAATTTTATTTAGAAACATGTGAATAAAGAGGAGCACCCCCCATACCCGTGAAAATGTAAAACAATTCAGTAACTTTTAGTGTGTTTCTGCTTCAGCTGCTAACAGATTTTAAGTATGATCAAACTGAGAAAACAAAGCAAAGAAAAACAAAGTTGACAATATGTAATCTTGATGTTTTGTTTTCCTTAATGTATTTTATTCATAAGATGTTTAGTGTAAATAACTGCTTGTAAAATGATGTGTTATTTTTTTGTCTGCAACAGTAAAATAATTGAGGATTCTTCCCATTTATCTCTCTTCCCAGTAAATCAGCTGTTAAGACTACCTTTGTCTTTTCTGGTTTCTTATATGGGAACTCAACTCTTTCTAATTGGAGATGTTAATGCCTGCAGTCACTTTCTGATGCTTCTCCTTCAGATCCACTAATATTCATACCCTGAATGAAGATGGGGAGCTGTGGCTTGCTTATGAAGGCTTGAAAGAGACAAATAGGTAATGATGCAATATCCTGTACATTTATTAGGCTTTATAGTAACAACATGGCTGAAAAACATAACACGATATAAGCATTTCCTATCAGTTGATATAGTTATTGATTTTTTATTTTTTATTTTTTTGTCTTAAATATCTGAAATACTGCAAAACTGGTGCTGTGACCTTTTCTGTTTTATCCAGTTTTCAAGCTACACTGTTGTTTTTAGTTTTTAATCAGCTTTGAGACACAGAGGCAAAACTTTAAACTACTGCTGTGCAAGTTACTCAACAGGTTGTTGCTAGGTAACCAAAGAGTGACTGAGTTGCTAGGTAACCAAAGAGTGACTGAATTGCTAGGTAACCAAAGAATGAGTGAGTCAGTTGATTCCACCAATCTTGCTTAGCTGGACTAAGCAGCTAAAGCCTTTCCTCTGCCTACATCTCCCAGAATGCTGTGCGGTTCTGTGAAATTATTGGATATTCTATTATACACATTATCTGTTGATATTGATTAAATGTCTGTTGTGATATATCTTATTGATTTATTGTCCATTGCTAGTTTATAGCCATCGTAAAAAGAAAATTCTAGGATTTTGTACATATTTTATTCATATCTGAGTTTAATGGTTGGTTTTTCGCACATTTTAATTTTGGTTTTATCTTTGTGGACATAGAATGTCGCAGCGCTGTGTGTGTATGTTGTTTGTTGTTTATTTGCATGATAAAACACTAGAACAAACTGAGTGAGTGTGCTCTTTGTTTTCTACCCTGGATCTGATCACGATCCAAACATCCTGCAGGCTTCTGGAGACCCAGATGCAGGAGCAGGAGTGTCTTCACAGTGAGAAGTACAGGAAGCTGACTGAGGAGATGAACAAACTGAGGTCTGAAAAGGAGCATCAACAAAAGCTGCTGGCTACGAGCCTCCTTTTACCCGAAGATGCCCGAATAGATGCAAGCCTGAAGCACGAGATAACGCGGCTCACCACTGAGAATCTGGTGGGTTTGTTTTCTGGATTTGTGATCGCTCTTTCTTCCTTTCTAATTACCTCAAACCAAGTTCTGATGTGTCCATCATTGCTGTTTCTTCTCAATGGAAGTAAGACGTCGATAAAAATTCAGATTTCATCATTAATTTATTTTTTCTTTAATTTCAGGAACGAATGGAGCAACAACAGAAACAAGATAAAACAATACGCAAATTGAAAAAACAACTTAAGCTGTATATGAAAAAAGTGGAAGATTTAGAAGGTAATCCAGTCGTACTACATTTGAAAATATGAACCCATATTTTACAAAAATTCACAATCTGGATAAAAAGTCAAGCAAAATTTATCAAATTGTCACTTATCCTGTGTAGTGTATTATGTCTGTATTATAACTTATTATTATTATTGCTTATAACTTATTATTATTATTGCTGTTATCATTGCTATTATTATTAATTTTAGTTTTTATTATTAGTAGCATTATTTTTAGCATCAGTAATGAATAATAAAAAAGGAATTTGACTTTTTTTCTCAGATTAAAGTCAGAGTTTGATTTGTTGACATGACGGTTAAAAAATTACAACCTGGCAGTGATCTCATTGGTTCTCCTATTATTTTTAGCGAACGCTCGTCAGACGATTAGCTCTTCTGAGACGAGCATGCCGGTCCGACCGGTGCACATCGCACGCAAGGAGAAGGAGTTCCAGGGCATGTTGGAGTTCAAGGAGGACGACACGGGTCATTTGCTCAAGAACCTGGTCGTAGGTGCGCGTTGTTCCAACAACCCGTCTGTTTCATGTGATAACAGTAGGTCAGGATGTTTCTGGTTTTCAGTGACTGTGGTGATTTTCACAGATCTGAAGCCTCGCGGTGTCGCAGTCAGCTTCACTCCAGGGCTTCCTGCCTTCATCATCTTCATGTGCCTTCGATATGCAGACAGCGTGAACGACGACAGGAGACTCAGCACTCTCCTCAATTCTACAATCAGCAGCATCAAAGGCGTCATCAAGGTGCCGCGTTTAACCTTGATAAACGCGACACAGTTTAACAGTTTTTAGTTGAAAAACAAATGCCAGGGTTTATTTTTAGATTAATTTGGACTGATTTCCAACAAAATTTTGAGAAACTGATCTATGTGTTTATCTTTAGACGCATTGATTACTGCAATGCTAAAACCAGGAAGGTAAAGCACATCACCACAGGCTCCCAGTAGAACCAGACCCAATGCTCCTCCAATCTGGAACAAACTTCCAGAAAACTGCAAAACAGCCGAAACACAGAGTTCCTTTAAATCAAGGCTTCTCCTTTCCCCTGTTTAGAGTTGAATTTGGTTTCCCTGCAAAAACACAAAATCTCACCAAGTGTTTTTGTTTAATTTCAAATGCAAATATCTTATTACAGTTGAAATAAGGCAAAAATAACTTGCAAGTAAGTTTTCACAAGACAGAAAGCTTGTTTTAAGTCAATAATTCCTTAATATTGTTAAAATTGTATCAATATTTCACTTGGAACAAGACATTTTCTCCACAAGTGAAAAAAATATGCTAGTGGAACTTTTTTTTTTAATCAAAATTGAAGATTTATTGACTTAAAACCAGCTCCTATACCTTGGTGAAAAGTTACTTATAAGATAGTTTTATCTTATTTCTAGTGTCTGAAGATATTTACACTCAAAGTAGAACAAAAGTACTTGGTAAGATTTTGTACTTTTGCAGTGTAGTAGTAACTTGATGTGTATTTGCTTGATAATTTTGATGATTTAATTTGACAAACTGTTTTTGTTTTTCTTATTTAATAATTGGTGATGTATGACGTTTTTATGATGTAAAGCATTTTTAATTGCCTTGTTGCTGAAATGTGTTTTCTAAAAAAGCTTGACTTGATTTTGTCTGTGCAGAGAAAAGGTAATGATTTTGAGGTGGTGTCGTTCTGGCTGGCCAACACGTGCCGGTTAATGCACTGTCTGAAGCAGTACAGTGGAGATGAGGTGAGCATCAAGATTTACCTGCGTCTTAAATAAAGCTGCATAATCATGTAATTAATCTTCCCTGCAGGTGTTTATGGTGCACAACACTGCTAAGCAGAACGAGCAATGCCTGGCTAACTTTGAGCTGACAGAGTACCATCAGCTTTTTGGTGACCTGGCCATTCAAATCTACCGTCAGATCATCAAAAGCATGGAGAACATCCTGCTACCCCTGATAAGTAAGAAGACCTGAGCCCAAACTTAAGCTTGTTGCAATAAATCAATTAATCACATCATAAATTAAAATTAGCCCAATAATTTGTTTGTTTTTTCTTGTATCTTTTATTTCTTTCTATCAAAAGTTTCAGTCTGGTCCATTGGTCTCAACTTGACCATTTTTTAAGGGCCATTTTTGAATGTCAAAGTGAATACTCTTTCAAGGCATTATGTCTTAAAATCATACTGCTGTGTTTTGTAGTACCATGCATGCTGGAGCATGAGGCAGAGCAGGGAGTTTTAGGCTCCAAACCAACAGGCCTGAGGAAGAGGAGCCCCAGCTGCCCTGATGAAGCTTTGACAGTGGAGGTCCTCCTGCAGCGTCTCAGCTTCTTCCACACCACCATGAGTCAACACGGGATGGACTCTGACATCATCAAGCAGGTGGTCAAACAGCAGTTTTACATCATCAGCGCCGTGACACTTAACAACCTGCTGCTGAGGAAAGACATGTGCTCGTGGGGAAAAGGCCTACAGATCAGGTAATCACAGCAACACTTTCTTATTTTCTAAAACTAACCGTGAAGGAGGCAACAGAAGAGAGATTTATGCATTATTTGGATTAACAATACCCATAAAAATTAGAGCTCTGTCAAATTCTGCTGCTAATGATGTATATTGACCAGTTGGATAGACTTTAACTTCCTGAGATGCTAAAGCCAGCAAAGCATGGTGGGCAATATAGACTAGACTGCAATATTTTAATAATGTTTATGATTTAAAAAGAAAACTATTTAATACTTTATAAAGTCCCTTTATGGCTGCGAGTGCACAGTATTTTTTCAAGACGGCATTACTTTAAAAAACAAAGCGTGATTTTAAACTACACACATTTACTTTTTTTATTTATTTATTTATTTATTGATATGTATTGATATTCTCATGGAGAAAATAGTACAAATAAAATTTCCAATAATAACGTCCAATAATTTAACATCATTAATTGTTTTTTTAGTCAGTTATGAGACACCTTGGTGAAACCTTAAACTGCTGCTGCGCTAGTTACTCGCCAGCTTGTTGCTAGGTAACCAAAGCGTGAGTGAGTTGCTAGGTAACCAAAGAGCGAGTGAGTGGAGCCGCTTTGGAAACCTAAATTTTAAATCTAATATCCACTTTCAGTTAGAAGTAGCAGAGTGAGGAGGATAAATTTTACACCTTTTTGTTTTGAATTTGTAGAAAACCTGCAATTCTGAATAATTTTCCTCCTCGCGTTGCTTTTGTTTATGAAAACTCCTTTTACATGAACTCCTTGTAGTGCTTTTCACTTTTAATCTGAAGTGTGTCTTGTCCTCCTCTCTGGGTGAAGGTACAACGTTTGGCAGCTGGATGAGTGGCTGTCAGAGAGGGAGCTGAGCGGCTGTGGAGCAAAGGAAACTCTGGAGCCTCTCATTCAGGCTGCACAGCTTTTACAAATCAAGAAAAACACTGAAGCTGATGCCAAAGCAATCTGTAGCATGTGCTCCTCCCTCACCACAGCACAGGTTCGGCATCAGAAAACATCCCAGCTTTTTAAATCTTTACACAAATAAATACAACTCAATTCACTCTTATCTTTTTTTTTTTAACAGATTGTTAAAATCCTGACCTTGTACACTCCAGTAATTGAGTTTGAAGAAAGAGTTTCAAACACATTCATCACCACCATTAAAGTAAGGTCTTAATACGGGGGTGTCCAAAATGTGGCCCGAGGGCCATTTGTGACCTTTGAAATGATTTTAATCAGCCCTAACTCGTAACTGATGACCCCAAAAATGTGTAAATTGTTTGTTTTTCTTTTAATGTGAAGCCTTTTTTTATGTTTCAAAGCTTCATGTATCTGTAGATTTTATATTTATGAATTTTTTGGTTTGTGAGTAGTTTAAATTTGCCAATTTTAGGGGGGCAAAAAGTTTGGGCACCACTGTTTTAATCTTTAGTCTTTTATTATGAAGTCTTCATGTAATAATTCATTAACTCTTTTCTCTTCTTCCTTTTTAGAACCTTTTGAAAGACAGAGCTGAGTCGTCCAACTTGATGATGGACGCCAAGAAAATATTCTCTGTCACATTCCCGTTCACGCCTTCCTCCGTGGCTCTGGAGACCATCCAGATCCCCGCAAGCCTCAACCTGGGCTTCCTTATCCGTGTCTAGAGCTGACCTCTGACCTCTGATCGCACCTTGTTTTTCTAATCCTGTTTACAAGTAAATAAAATAAACCAAAGACTGTTTTCCATCAAAGTTTGCATCTTAAAAAAAGATGTTATTTATAGATGTGTGAATATTGTCTTTTTTCCCCCCAAGAATACAAACCGACTGAATAGGAAATATGCAAAAATGTTTCTTAAAGGGGAAACTTTAAAAAGAAAATTAAGAATTTTAGCAAAGAAATGTGACATTTCACCTGTTGGCATTAGTAAAAATACAGCGCTGGCCGTTGGCTAACTTACAGTCATCATGGATGTGAAGGGTGAACAAATTTTAAACCTTTTTCCAGAGTGGAATAAGAATACAGCATACAAAAAAAAAATTGAGTTAATTCTATTCATTTAATTGAATTAAGTTTGGCAAACTTGATTTATTTACTTTTCTGTAACATTTGCGTGGATAAATTTTATTTGATTAAGCATCAAATTAACTCGGTTTTAAAAAAAAAAAAGTTGGATCAGCTGTTGTGTTTTTTCAGTGTACATCGTAGTGACTGAAAAATTAGACTTTGGTGCACAAGTTTGAATTTATTGTGGATTTATCTAAAAACAGTCTGGCTTAGTTAGGTGTTATTGTAATTATAACGCCTAACTAATGGAGTTAAATGTCTTGAAAGTTTTAGAGTTACCACCTTAGTTCAAAAGCCATAAATAATCTACTGATCGTTGTCCTGCTGGAACATGCAATGGTCAGTTTTCCACCATCTGGTTGTTCACAGTCAGCATTACTGGCCCTCAGCATGATGCTGTCACCACCATGCCTGATTGTTAGGTTTAAAGTTCTCACTTTGGCTCCTCCAAACAAACTTCTTATCATTGTTGCCAAATAACGCAATCTTAGTCGTGTCTGAAAAGACACATTTTTGTTTTTGTGTCATTTTTCCTACTTTTTGGGGGGTTGAGAACATCTCAGCTCATGGGAAAGTGAAACTTTCTTCATCGGGGCATTCTGGTTCTTGAGTTGTTTGATTGAGATTTGGACATAATTCATAGTTCAAACTGGATAATTATGCCAAACGCTCATTAAGTCTGTTTGGAAATGCCATCCTAAAGCCCCAATCTCAACCTTTTTGAAAGTTTCTGGATTCTGCATAAAAGCATAGTTCCACTGAAAAAAAACAAACAAATTAAGTCAACGCTACTGATTCTGACAGGAAGAAAAACCAAACGTTCAGCCAAATTTAAAAAAGAAGGTTGTTGATGGCTACAGAAAGAGTTTCTCTTCAGCTGACTGAAAGACTCCTAACATGTGGGAATGTTTGTATGAATATGAGCTTATATAAATAATTTTACTCTGTGTGGGTTGGGCAAACGCCACATTAAAGTTAAATAAACACACAGTTCTTGCTTTTAAGTCAATGAATTTAAATGCTGTATAATTATTCGCCCTGGAAAAGAAAATGTTATAATCCACCATTAAAAGCCCAGAATGAATGATGAACGAATGTAAACTTCACGTTTGATTTGTGGAATAAGAAATGTATTGAACTGTTTCATGGCTAAAAAAATTTATTATTATAGCCAAAATTATAAAATGTTATTTCTAAAAAATATTTAAAAGCCTTTGGACTTCAGCAGCAGTTTTATAATGGTTTAGATGTCAGGCCAAGCTGGAGAGAAATATTAATTTTATTTTATCTGAAATGTTTTAAAGCATTAATTTGAATGCTAAAATTTCTTTCTCTTATGCTCAACTATAACCTACTATAGCATCCTGTTGTATATCTGAATTTAAAGACAAATTTGTCAATTTTTCCCCAACTATTTAAACTACTTGCAATTTTCAAAACACAAAGATTTTCTCATTGAAAAACATAAACCAAAAATCATATTTTTACAGTGACATTGTATGCTAAATACGTCACATTTTGCATACAATGTATAAAATTTGCATAAATTTTAAAGTTACGTTTAATTATCTCCATGCTGATATATGATTAACCAACCAACGTCTTCCTTCTGCCGTTTCCATGTGAACTAACTTATCCACGGTTGTTTTGAGACTTTGACAGCTTTTATATTTATGATTAAACCCGTTCAGGTGTAAAACTACGTCCTAAGTGTTCGTGAATGTACCGAGGTCATAGAGGTTTGCATCCGGTTTCTTTAGTGGCGAGGATCCTTGATAAAACGAGCACACCCTCAGACGGTGGGACAAGCCTGTCACGAGACCGAGGGGGCGGAGACAGCCAAAGTCCCGAGCAGGTGAATTACAAGCCGGGCAGGAAAAGACGACACTTTCCTGGAAGTTTCAAAATAAAGCTCAGGATTCCGTAATCAACTTCCTTGATGACTGATCAAGCAAAGGAAGAATTTGATATTTAGACTTTAAGGAAGCATCACTAGAGGTGGGTAAATTGTATTAGAGTAAAATTACTTCAAAATATTTTAACTCAAAAGTAAAAAGTTACTCAAAAAATTACTTGAGTTAAGAAAGGACTAAACAAGGTATTTAATATTTTACAATCTCATCAAAGAGACAAAAAATATTAAGTTACATTCAAATTTGGGAATTTCAAACACTAAAATGAAAAAATAATACAAATGAATAACAATATAAAATGACAAATTTTATACAAAGCATAAAACATGAATTCAATAGTTAAAGTATATTTTATACATTTATATTATTTGAGTGTCTTTTTGGCCCAAACAGGTTTGCTCTTCTGTTGGTAAACTTACTTACACTGCTAGGTAGAATGTCCAGAAATTTTAGTTTATTATTACTGGTGACTTTAAGGAGATGATAATAATATAAGACAAGTAAAATCAAAGTTATGGTGTAGTGAAAATACTCCTAAAGATACTTTTTCCCTCAAGAAAATGTAATTGAGTAAATGTAACTTCATTGTTTTTTTATATTAAAAATAAATTAAAATGACAGATGTAATATATCCAAATACATACAAGAAGATATTACAGTAGTTATTTTGGTGGTAAACATACTTTACAGAGAAAATTTAAACAAACATGCCAAAATACTGCTGTTTTGTACATGATATTTATGCATAATGATAATAGTAAAAAAAAAAATCCAACCAGTGATTAACTTTTTATAACAAGCATCACCTCCAATTTCTTTGGGTACTTCCACACTGTTATACTTCAAATACTCTTTGTTTTTGCAGTTGTATTTTTCGTAGTAAAAATAAAGAAAAAAAAATTGTGACTGACATATCCACACCCCCAATCTATGAATGGATGGATTTGGTCGTGATGTTTTTATTTTAAAGTATCTTAGTACCTTTAGTGGGGCTCTTATTGTGAAACCCCTTCCCGGAAGCGCGATCCTACTTTGTGAAACTTGTTCGGTGATTGTTTTATGGTTGTTGGAAACAAGCGCAGTCTCTCAGGGACTTTATGGCAACTTGGAGAGAAAGTACAGGGAAGCAGCAGGTGCTAAAAAACACAAAGTGAAGCTCAAACATGGCTTTATCTGAACTGTACACAAAGGTAAGAGTCAGCTCTTTATTATTTTTATACATATTAACATATGTTTGATGTATTTGACGTTTTCACAGACATATGGAAACTTTCCCAGTGTTGAGGGAGTGTAACGCATCGTGGATTTTTATTTTATTTATTTTATTTTATTTATTTATTTTAGAAAATATAAACATGTATGTACAATTAGAGTGACGTTTATGCTTACTTTATGTAAAAATCTTAATTATTTTTCACTCTTTAACCCATTTCTTCCAGTATAACAGAGTGTGGATACCAGATGAAGAACAAGTGTGGAAATCGGCTGAAATCACTCAAGACTTCCACTCGGGCGATAATGTTCTTGAATTACTCCTCGAAGACGGAACTGTGAGCAAATAAAATGTCTACATGCAACTCCGATGAATCCCTAGATGTGAAAATGAGCAGCTGACCTTTGACTTATCGTTCTGCAGGTTCACCTCCACCCGGTTGACCCCTCCAAGCCCAAACTGCCCCCTCTCAGAAACCCAGACATCTTGGTAGGGGAGAACGACCTCACGGCTCTCAGCTACCTGCATGAACCTGCGGTCCTGCACAACCTCAAAGTCCGATTTGTCGAGTCCAGAATCATCTATACCTACTGTGGTAAGGATATTTATTTTTATTCCTTACTTCAGTGTCTTGCAGAATTATTAATGCTCAGTTTTCAGCCCTGCAAAAACACAAAATNAGATTTCAATCCAGATTCTGATATCATTTAGGTGTGAACCTAACCCAGGCTGATGTCTTTTGCAGCCTATAACAGGTTGGTTTTCTTCCATGATTTATATTTAGCTCCATTTATCTCTGCTTTCCAGTCCCTGGTGAAGAAGATATTCCCACAGCATTATGGTGCCACCACCATGCTTCACCATGGTGATGTTCAGAGTTAGTTTTCCAGAATAGTCTTTTGCATGTAAGCCAAAATGTAAATTTTCATGTCACGATTGTCTATTACTTTGTGTTCTCTGTAACATACACTGAGGTTTGTGGTTGTTACATGGCAAGATGTGAAAAAGTGGTATGAGTACTTTTGAACTGTACTGTATATCAAATTTTATTTGGTCATATAAATTGGGTAGCAGTTCCAAATGATAATAAAAAAACTGTTTTAATAGAGAAAGTTTAAAACTGATGTATTCAATCCAAGATTCACCCAGCTGTTTGTTGCTTCCTCTAGCAAGTAACTTGACTAAGTTATATTATAGTTTTGTTTTCACTTGTCAAACTATGAAATTTCTTTATTTAGATGAGTTATTTAGTAATTTTTCAAGCATGACTCTTAATTGAGTTTTTATGAAGCTTATTTTTTGAGAAATATAAATGGATTCCAGAACTATGTAGACATCGCTGTATTTTAATATTAATCTTGTTTATCTTAAATGTTCCTTTTTGTCCCTAATAAGATTTCAAACCAGTCCAGTCACCAGAGGACAGACTCCAACTACAGCAGTATTTCATCTGAGTTTTCTCAAATCCTGAGCTCCACTGAAGACGAAGACAGCGCCATTCAAGCAGAGGTAATCTTTAAAACGCTCATCATCTGCAGATGTACAAGTGTGACTTCAGACAGATTTCATGGATAAGATTTAGATGATTTGTTTATAAAGAAATGTTTAAAATCCTGGTTAGCTTAATTGAGTGGTAATTTATAAGAAATATTGTGAAAAAAAAGTTAAAGTTTTCTTTTCTCCTTTCTGTATGCAAACATTGTTGTACTATCCCATTTTAAGAATTGTGCACTTTCAAGATAGCATTGTAAATATGAAATTAATTCTTAATGTTTTGTCCTTTATTTGCCTGGTGGGAAAAAAAGGACCAACTAACTAACTTGCTTAGTTACTTACTTGGCTAGCTTACCTACTTTACTTACTTACTTACTTACTTTACTTTGCTAGCTTACCTACTTTACCTACTTACTTTACTTGGCTAGCTTACCTACTTTACTTACTTACTTACTTACTTTACTTTGCTAGCTTACCTACTTTACCTACTTACTTACTTACTTTACTTGGCTAGCTTACCTACTTTACTTACTTACTTACTTTACTTCTTTGGTTACTTAGTTACATTACTTACTTAACTATAAATTAGAATAATGCACTAGGTAAGAAGTGTTTTGCAGTGTATTACTAATATTGGTCCATGTTTTTGGTCTTAATATGCAGCTAAATGCTCCAGAGCAGATAATCTGCCAAAGAGCACATAAAACCCTAGAAATGAACGTATTTTTATTTTTTTTTACATGACTGTAAAATAGGATTACACAGCTTCTGTTCAAGTTCTATAAATATCACAACTGCTTGATGTGAACTATGCACGATGGAGTAGAAAACATTTCCTTGTGCTTCACAAAAAATATGGGAAATAGAAATTTTTTTGTAATTTACTGCAGTTCTGTCTTTACTTATCTGTGTTTCTAATCCTCTAGCAGTCCAGTGCCTTAGTTAAATTAATATGATCTGTCTAATCTAATTAAAGTTTGCCTGTATTTTGGCAGGATGAGGTCGAGACTAAAGTGGACCTGCCCATTCTTCTAAAGCTTCAGAAAAGGGTGAAGGAGCTGGAGGGAGAAAATCGATCTTTATGGAAAAAGCTGGGCAAAAAAGAGGAGGCCCAACAAGAAAAGGCAAAAGTATGAAAAGCCTCTATAAATATTTATCTAAAGTTCAGCTGTTTGGTGTTTGAATCTTACATGATATTTTTCTGTAAAACAAACAAGGAAGTGGAGATACAGACAACTTTTGGCAGGACAGAACTGGACGTAGAAAAATTGAAGGTGCGACTTTCCTTATTACTGAATTTGAAATATGCATAAAACCAAAAAATGGTTCTAGATTTTTGATCTTCAGCCTGTTTTCTAATGTAGCGGCAAGAGCTGGAGTCGGAGAACAAGAAACTGAAGCAGAATCTGAATGAACTGCGGAAGTCTCTGACCAGTGAGAATAGCGATTTGGCGCCCCCTGCTGCTGGCTCTCTGCCTTACAACATTCTGCTGGAACAACTCAGTTCTTCCAACGAGGAGCTGGAGCTGCGGAAAGAGGAGGTGCTGCTCCTCCGTTCACATATGGTTCGTCAGGAAGCTCTTAAACACAGGGTGAGAAGTTACATGCACTGCATGTGTTCTTCATAATCATATTAAAATGTAATTAATAAAGGAACTTTTTGTCTAAATAATAATTTAATTCCAGGACTCTGTACTTGGAGAAAGTGTGAAACTGGATCTCGGTGAAATCCACTCATTACAAGATTTACAAGATTCTGACAGGTAAGAACCACTTGGCTCTGTTTTTATGCTGCATCCTGCCAAAAAATTTCTCAAATAATTTCTAATCAATAAAGCAAAAATGCACCTGAAGGAAATCCACGAACTGTGCAAGTTCTGTCTTCTAAGATGTGTGAACCATAACTGAGCAGAATAATTTGTATACCATATAAATGTTATTCTTACGTAAAAATAATACAGCCCAAATTATTGAGACTTTCAAGATGTATGTTTTTAATTGAGTTGTATTGACGAATTTAAAGCTAGAAATCATTCTTAGGATTTCTAGCTTTAAATTAAAACATGACAAGAGGCAGAAACTGACTGAACTTCATCTGAGGTTAGGAATTTTATTTAGAAAGAATTTTATTTAGAAACATGTGAATAAAGAGGAGCACCCCCCATACCCGTGAAAATGTAAAACAATTCAGTAACTTTTAGTGTGTTTCTGCTTCAGCTGCTAACAGATTTTAAGTATGATCAAACTGAGAAAACAAAGCAAAGAAAAACAAAGTTGACAATATGTAATCTTGATGTTTTGTTTTCCTTAATGTATTTTATTCATAAGATGTTTAGTGTAAATAACTGCTTGTAAAATGATGTGTTATTTTTTTGTCTGCAACAGTAAAATAATTGAGGATTCTTCCCATTTATCTCTCTTCCCAGTAAATCAGCTGTTAAGACTACCTTTGTCTTTTCTGGTTTCTTATATGGGAACTCAACTCTTTCTAATTGGAGATGTTAATGCCTGCAGTCACTTTCTGATGCTTCTCCTTCAGATCCACTAATATTCATACCCTGAATGAAGATGGGGAGCTGTGGCTTGCTTATGAAGGCTTGAAAGAGACAAATAGGTAATGATGCAATATCCTGTACATTTATTAGGCTTTATAGTAACAACATGGCTGAAAAACATAACACGATATAAGCATTTCCTATCAGTTGATATAGTTATTGATTTTTTATTTTTTATTTTTTTGTCTTAAATATCTGAAATACTGCAAAACTGGTGCTGTGACCTTTTCTGTTTTATCCAGTTTTCAAGCTACACTGTTGTTTTTAGTTTTTAATCAGCTTTGAGACACAGAGGCAAAACTTTAAACTACTGCTGTGCAAGTTACTCAACAGGTTGTTGCTAGGTAACCAAAGAGTGACTGAGTTGCTAGGTAACCAAAGAGTGACTGAATTGCTAGGTAACCAAAGAATGAGTGAGTCAGTTGATTCCACCAATCTTGCTTAGCTGGGCTAAGCAGCTAAAGCCTTTCCTCTGCCTACATCTCCCAGAATGCTGTGCAGTTCTGTGAAATCATTGGATATTCTATCAGACACATTATCTGTTGATACTGATTAAATGTCTATTATGATATATCTTATTGACTTATTGTCCATCGCTAGTTTATAGCCATCGTAAAAAGAAAATTCTAGGATTTTGTACATATTTTATTCATATCTGAGTTTAATGGTTGGTTTTTCGCACATTTTAATTTTGGTTTTATCTTTGTGGACATAGAATGTCGCAGCGCTGTGTGTGTATGTTGTTTGTTGTTTATTTGCATGATAAAACACTAGAACAAACTGAGTGAGTGTGCTCTTTGTTTTCTACCCTGGATCTGATCACGATCCAAACATCCTGCAGGCTTCTGGAGACCCAGATGCAGGAGCAGGAGTGTCTTCACAGTGAGAAGTACAGGAAGCTGACTGAGGAGATGAACAAACTGAGGTCTGAAAAGGAGCATCAACAAAAGCTGCTGGCTACGAGCCTCCTTTTACCCGAAGATGCCCGAATAGATGCAAGCCTGAAGCACGAGATAACGCGGCTCACCACTGAGAATCTGGTGGGTTTGTTTTCTGGATTTGTGATCGCTCTTTCTTCCTTTCTAATTACCTCAAACCAAGTTCTGATGTGTCCATCATTGCTGTTTCTTCTCAATGGAAGTAAGACGTCGATAAAAATTCAGATTTCATCATTAATTTATTTTTTCTTTAATTTCAGGAACGAATGGAGCAACAACAGAAACAAGATAAAACAATACGCAAATTGAAAAAACAACTTAAGCTGTATATGAAAAAAGTGGAAGATTTAGAAGGTAATCCAGTCGTACTACATTTGAAAATATGAACCCATATTTTACAAAAATTCACAATCTGGATAAAAAGTCAAGCAAAATTTATCAAATTGTCACTTATCCTGTGTAGTGTATTATGTCTGTATTATAACTTATTATTATTATTGCTTATAACTTATTATTATTATTGCTGTTATCATTGCTATTATTATTAATTTTAGTTTTTATTATTAGTAGCATTATTTTTAGCATCAGTAATGAATAATAAAAAAGGAATTTGACTTTTTTTCTCAGATTAAAGTCAGAGTTTGATTTGTTGACATGACAGTTAAAAAATTACAACCTGGCAGTGATCTGATTGGTTCTCATATTATTTTTAGCGAACGCTCGTCAGACGATTAGCTCTTCTGAGACGAGCATGCCGGTCCGACCGGTGCACATCGCACGCAAGGAGAAGGAGTTCCAGGGCATGTTGGAGTTCAAGGAGGACGACACGGGTCATTTGCTCAAGAACCTGGTCGTAGGTGCGCGTTGTTCCAACAACCCGTCTGTTTCATGTGATAACAGTAGGTCAGGATGTTTCTGGTTTTCAGTGACTGTGGTGATTTTCACAGATCTGAAGCCTCGCGGTGTCGCAGTCAGCTTCACTCCAGGGCTTCCTGCCTTCATCATCTTCATGTGCCTTCGATATGCAGACAGCGTGAACGACGACAGGAGACTCAGCACTCTCCTCAATTCTACAATCAGCAGCATCAAAGGCGTCATCAAGGTGCCGCGTTTAACCTTGATAAACGCGACACAGTTTAACAGTTTTTAGTTGAAAAACAAATGCCAGGGTTTATTTTTAGATTAATTTGGACTGATTTCCAACAAAATTTTGAGAAACTGATCTATGTGTTTATCTTTAGACGCATTGATTACTGCAATGCTAAAACCAGGAAGGTAAAGCACATCACCACAGGCTCCCAGTAGAACCAGACCCAATGCTCCTCCAATCTGGAACAAACTTCCAGAAAACTGCAAAACAGCCGAAACACAGAGTTCCTTTAAATCAAGGCTTCTCCTTTCCCCTGTTTAGAGTTGAATTTGGTTTCCCTGCAAAAACACAAAATCTCACCAAGTGTTTTTGTTTAATTTCAAATGCAAATATCTTATTACAGTTGAAATAAGGCAAAAATAACTTGCAAGTAAGTTTTCACAAGACAGAAAGCTTGTTTTAAGTCAATAATTCCTTAATATTGTTAAAATTGTATCAATATTTCACTTGGAACAAGACATTTTCTCCACAAGTGAAAAAAATATGCTAGTGGAACTTTTTTTTTTAATCAAAATTGAAGATTTATTGACTTAAAACCAGCTCCTATACCTTGGTGAAAAGTTACTTATAAGATAGTTTTATCTTATTTCTAGTGTCTGAAGATATTTACACTCAAAGTAGAACAAAAGTACTTGGTAAGATTTTGTACTTTTGCAGTGTAGTAGTAACTTGATGTGTATTTGCTTGATAATTTTGATGATTTAATTTGACAAACTGTTTTTGTTTTTCTTATTTAATAATTGGTGATGTACGACGTTTTTATGATGTAAAGCATTTTTAATTGCCTTGTTGCTGAAATGTGTTTTATAAAAAAGCTTGACTTGATTTTGTCCGTGCAGAGAAAAGGAAATGATTTTGAGGTGGTGTCGTTCTGGCTGGCCAACACGTGCCGGTTAATGCACTGTCTGAAGCAGTACAGTGGAGATGAGGTGAGCATCAAGATTTACCTGCGTCTTAAATAAAGCTGCATAATCATGTAATTAATCTTCCCTGCAGGTGTTTATGGTGCACAACACTGCTAAGCAGAACGAGCAATGCCTGGCTAACTTTGAGCTGACAGAGTACCATCAGCTTTTTGGTGACCTGGCCATTCAAATCTACCGTCAGATCATCAAAAGCATGGAGAACATCCTGCTACCCCTGATAAGTAAGAAGACCTGAGCCCAAACTTAAGCTTGTTGCAATAAATCAATTAATCACATCATAAATTAAAATTAGCCCAATAATTTGTTTGTTTTTTCTTGTATCTTTTATTTCTTTCTATCAAAAGTTTCAGTCTGGTCCATTGGTCTCAACTTGACCATTTTTTAAGGGCCATTTTTGAATGTCAAAGTGAATACTCTTTCAAGGCATTATGTCTTAAAATCATACTGCTGTGTTTTGTAGTACCATGCATGCTGGAGCATGAGGCAGAGCAGGGAGTTTTAGGCTCCAAACCAACAGGCCTGAGGAAGAGGAGCCCCAGCTGCCCTGATGAAGCTTTGACAGTGGAGGTCCTCCTGCAGCGTCTCAGCTTCTTCCACACCACCATGAGTCAACACGGGATGGACTCTGACATCATCAAGCAGGTGGTCAAACAGCAGTTTTACATCATCAGCGCCGTGACACTTAACAACCTGCTGCTGAGGAAAGACATGTGCTCGTGGGGAAAAGGCCTACAGATCAGGTAATCACAGCAACACTTTCTTATTTTCTAAAACTAACCGTGAAGGAGGCAACAGAAGAGAGATTTATGCATTATTTGGATTAACAATACCCATAAAAATTAGAGCTCTGTCAAATTCTGCTGCTAATGATGTATATTGACCAGTTGGATAGACTTTAACTTCCTGAGATGCTAAAGCCAGCAAAGCATGGTGGGCAATATAGACTAGACTGCAATATTTTAATAATGTTTATGATTTAAAAAGAAAACTATTTAATACTTTATAAAGTCCCTTTATGGCTGCGAGTGCACAGTATTTTTTCAAGACGGCATTACTTTAAAAAACAAAGCGTGATTTTAAACTACACACATTTACTTTTTTTATTTATTTATTTATTTATTGATATGTATTGATATTCTCATGGAGAAAATAGTACAAATAAAATTTCCAATAATAACGTCCAATAATTTAACATCATTAATTGTTTTTTTAGTCAGTTATGAGACACCTTGGTGAAACCTTAAACTGCTGCTGCGCTAGTTACTCGCCAGCTTGTTGCTAGGTAACCAAAGCGTGAGTGAGTTGCTAGGTAACCAAAGAGCGAGTGAGTGGAGCCGCTTTGGAAACCTAAATTTTAAATCTAATATCCACTTTCAGTTAGAAGTAGCAGAGTGAGGAGGATAAATTTTACACCTTTTTGTTTTGAATTTGTAGAAAACCTGCAATTCTGAATAATTTTCCTCCTCGCGTTGCTTTTGTTTATGAAAACTCCTTTTACATGAACTCCTTGTAGTGCTTTTCACTTTTAATCTGAAGTGTGTCTTGTCCTCCTCTCTGGGTGAAGGTACAACGTTTGGCAGCTG
Organism: Poecilia formosa; assembly: GCF_000485575.1. NCBI lineage: Eukaryota > Metazoa > Chordata > Actinopteri > Cyprinodontiformes > Poeciliidae > Poecilia > Poecilia formosa. The sequence goes on along the minus strand of NW_006800381.1, from coordinate 21,633 downwards.
GATGAGTGGCTGTCAGAGAGGGAGCTGAGCGGCTGTGGAGCAAAGGAAACTCTGGAGCCTCTCATTCAGGCTGCACAGCTTTTACAAATCAAGAAAAACACTGAAGCTGATGCCAAAGCAATCTGTAGCATGTGCTCCTCCCTCACCACAGCACAGGTTCGGCATCAGAAAACATCCCAGCTTTTTAAATCTTTACACAAATAAATACAACTCAATTCACTCTTATCTTTTTTTTTTTAACAGATTGTTAAAATCCTGACCTTGTACACTCCAGTAATTGAGTTTGAAGAAAGAGTTTCAAACACATTCATCACCACCATTAAAGTAAGGTCTTAATACGGGGGTGTCCAAAATGTGGCCCGAGGGCCATTTGTGACCTTTGAAATGATTTTAATCAGCCCTAACTCGTAACTGATGACCCCAAAAATGTGTAAATTGTTTGTTTTTCTTTTAATGTGAAGCCTTTTTTTATGTTTCAAAGCTTCATGTATCTGTAGATTTTATATTTATGAATTTTTTGGTTTGTGAGTAGTTTAAATTTGCCAATTTTAGGGGGGCAAAAAGTTTGGGCACCACTGTTTTAATCTTTAGTCTTTTATTATGAAGTCTTCATGTAATAATTCATTAACTCTTTTCTCTTCTTCCTTTTTAGAACCTTTTGAAAGACAGAGCTGAGTCGTCCAACTTGATGATGGACGCCAAGAAAATATTCTCTGTCACATTCCCGTTCACGCCTTCCTCCGTGGCTCTGGAGACCATCCAGATCCCCGCAAGCCTCAACCTGGGCTTCCTTATCCGTGTCTAGAGCTGACCTCTGACCTCTGATCGCACCTTGTTTTTCTAATCCTGTTTACAAGTAAATAAAATAAACCAAAGACTGTTTTCCATCAAAGTTTGCATCTTAAAAAAAGATGTTATTTATAGATGTGTGAATATTGTCTTTTTTCCCCCCAAGAATACAAACCGACTGAATAGGAAATATGCAAAAATGTTTCTTAAAGGGGAAACTTTAAAAAGAAAATTAAGAATTTTAGCAAAGAAATGTGACATTTCACCTGTTGGCATTAGTAAAAATACAGCGCTGGCCGTTGGCTAACTTACAGTCATCATGGATGTGAAGGGTGAACAAATTTTAAACCTTTTTCCAGAGTGGAATAAGAATACAGCATACAAAAAAAAAATTGAGTTAATTCTATTCATTTAATTGAATTAAGTTTGGCAAACTTGATTTATTTACTTTTCTGTAACATTTGCGTGGATAAATTTTATTTGATTAAGCATCAAATTAACTCGGTTTTAAAAAAAAAAAAGTTGGATCAGCTGTTGTGTTTTTTCAGTGTACATCGTAGTGACTTTGAAAAATTAGACTTTGGTGCACAAGTTTGAATTCATTGTGGATTTATCTAAAAACAGTCTGGCTTAGTTAGGTGTTATTGTAATTAATTATAACGCCTAACTAATGGAGTTAAATGTCTTGAAAGTTTTAGAGTTACCACCTTAGTTCAAAAGCCATAAATAATCTACTGATCGTTGTCCTGCTGGAACATGCAATGGTCAGTTTTCCACCATCTGGTTGTTCACAGTCAGCATTACTGGCCCTCAGCATGATGCTGTCACCACCATGCCTGATTGTTAGGTTTAAAGTTCTCACTTTGGCTCCTCCAAACAAACTTCTTATCATTGTTGCCAAATAACGCAATCTTAGTCGTGTCTGAAAAGACACATTTTTGTTTTTGTGTCATTTTTCCTACTTTTTGGGGGGTTGAGAACATCTCAGCTCATGGGAAAGTGAAACTTTCTTCATCGGGGCATTCTGGTTCTTGAGTTGTTTGATTGAGATTTGGACATAATTCATAGTTCAAACTGGATAATTATGCCAAACGCTCATTAAGTCTGTTTGGAAATGCCATCCTAAAGCCCCAATCTCAACCTTTTTGAAAGTTTCTGGATTCTGCATAAAAGCATAGTTCCACTGAAAAAAAACAAACAAATTAAGTCAACGCTACTGATTCTGACAGGAAGAAAAACCAAACGTTCAGCCAAATTTAAAAAAGAAGGTTGTTGATGGCTACAGAAAGAGTTTCTCTTCAGCTGACTGAAAGACTCCTAACATGTGGGAATGTTTGTATGAATATGAGCTTATATAAATAATTTTACTCTGTGTGGGTTGGGCAAACGCCACATTAAAGTTAAATAAACACACAGTTCTTGCTTTTAAGTCAATGAATTTAAATGCTGTATAATTATTCGCCCTGGAAAAGAAAATGTTATAATCCACCATTAAAAGCCCAGAATGAATGATGAACGAATGTAAACTTCACGTTTGATTTGTGGAATAAGAAATGTATTGAACTGTTTCATGGCTAAAAAAATTTATTATTATAGCCAAAATTATAAAATGTTATTTCTAAAAAATATTTAAAAGCCTTTGGACTTCAGCAGCAGTTTTATAATGGTTTAGATGTCAGGCCAAGCTGGAGAGAAATATTAATTTTATTTTATCTGAAATGTTTTAAAGCATTAATTTGAATGCTAAAATTTCTTTCTCTTATGCTCAACTATAACCTACTATAGCATCCTGTTGTATATCTGAATTTAAAGACAAATTTGTCAATTTTTCCCCAACTATTTAAACTACTTGCAATTTTCAAAACACAAAGATTTTCTCATTGAAAAACATAAACCAAAAATCATATTTTTACAGTGACATTGTATGCTAAATACGTCACATTTTGCATACAATGTATAAAATTTGCATAAATTTTAAAGTTACGTTTAATTATCTCCATGCTGATATATGATTAACCAACCAACGTCTTCCTTCTGCCGTTTCCATGTGAACTAACTTATCCACGGTTGTTTTGAGACTTTGACAGCTTTTATATTTATGATTAAACCCGTTCAGGTGTAAAACTACGTCCTAAGTGTTCGTGAATGTACCGAGGTCATAGAGGTTTGCATCCGGTTTCTTTAGTGGCGAGGATCCTTGATAAAACGAGCACACCCTCAGACGGTGGGACAAGCCTGTCACGAGACCGAGGGGGCGGAGACAGCCAAAGTCCCGAGCAGGTGAATTACAAGCCGGGCAGGAAAAGACGACACTTTCCTGGAAGTTTCAAAATAAAGCTCAGGATTCCGTAATCAACTTCCTTGATGACTGATCAAGCAAAGGAAGAATTTGATATTTAGACTTTAAGGAAGCATCACTAGAGGTGGGTAAATTGTATTAGAGTAAAATTACTTCAAAATATTTTAACTCAAATAAAAGTAAAAAGTTACTCAAAAAATTACTTGAGTTAAAAAAGCACTAAACAAGGTATTCAAGTATTGAGTAACTGACCATTTAATATTTTACAATCTCATCAAAGAGACAAAAAAATATTAAGTTACATTCAAATTTGGGAATTTCAAACACTAAAATGAAAAAAATAATACAAATGAATAACAATTATAAAATGACAAATTTTATACAAAGCATAAAACATGAATTAAATAGTTAAAGTATATTTTATACATTTATATTATTTGAGTGTCTTTTTGGCCCAAACAGGTTTGCTCTTCTGTTGGTAAACTTACTTACACTGCTAGGTAGAATGTCCAGAAATTTTAGTTTATTATTACTGGTGACTTTAAGGAGATGATAATAATATAAGACAAGTAAAATCAAAGTTATGGTGTAGTGAAAATACTCCTAAAGATACTTTTTCCCTCAAGAAAATGTAATTGAGTAAATGTAACTTCATTGTTTTTTTATATTAAAAATAAATTAAAATGACAGATGTAATATATCCAAATACATACAAGAAGATATTACAGTAGTTATTTTGGTGGTAAACATACTTTACAGAGAAAATTTAAACAAACATGCCAAAATACTGCTGTTTTGTACATGATATTTATGCATAATGATAATAGTAAAAAAAAAAATCCAACCAGTGATTAACTTTTTATAACAAGCATCACCTCCAATTTCTTTGGGTACTTCCACACTGTTATACTTCAAATACTCTTTGTTTTTGCAGTTGTATTTTTCGTAGTAAAAATAAAGAAAAAAAAATTGTGACTGACATATCCACACCCCCAATCTATGAATGGATGGATTTGGTCGTGATGTTTTTATTTTAAAGTATCTTAGTACCTTTAGTGGGGCTCTTATTGTGAAACCCCTTCCCGGAAGCGCGATCCTACTTTGTGAAACTTGTTCGGTGATTGTTTTATGGTTGTTGGAAACAAGCGTAGTCTCTCAGGGACTTTATGGCAACTTGGAGAGAAAGTACAGGGAAGCAGCAGGTGCTAAAAAACACAAAGTGAAGCTCAAACATGGCTTTATCTGAACTGTACACAAAGGTAAGAGTCAGCTCTTTATTATTTTTATACTATTAACATATGTTTGATGTATTTGACGTTTTCACAGACATATGGAAACTTTCCCAGTGTTGAGGGAGTGTAACGCATCGTGGATTTTTATTTTATTTATTTTATTTTATTTATTTATTTTAGAAAATATAAACATGTATGTACAATTAGAGTGACGTTTATGCTTACTTTATGTAAAAATCTTAATTATTTTTCACTCTTTAACCCATTTCTTCCAGTATAACAGAGTGTGGATACCAGATGAAGAACAAGTGTGGAAATCGGCTGAAATCACTCAAGACTTCCACTCGGGCGATAATGTTCTTGAATTACTCCTCGAAGACGGAACTGTGAGCAAATAAAATGTCTACATGCAACTCCGATGAATCCCTAGATGTGAAAATGAGCAGCTGACCTTTGACTTATCGTTCTGCAGGTTCACCTCCACCCGGTTGACCCCTCCAAGCCCAAACTGCCCCCTCTCAGAAACCCAGACATCTTGGTAGGGGAGAACGACCTCACGGCTCTCAGCTACCTGCATGAACCTGCGGTCCTGCACAACCTCAAAGTCCGATTTGTCGAGTCCAGAATCATCTATACCTACTGTGGTAAGGATATTTATTTTTATTCCTTACTTCAGTGTCTTGCAGAATTATTAATGCTCAGTTTTCAGCCCTGCAAAAACACAAAATTTTACAAAGTGCTTATAGTTTCTAGTGCAAAACTAACTTTTTTTTTTTTTGGCAAGATACCGGAGTTTGTTTTAAGTAAATATTTTATTATTATTGATGAAAAACTACCAGGTAATTTCACTTATAACAAATATTTTTCACGTTATAGTGAAATAATCTACCAACGGAACTAGCACTTTTTCATCAATGTTAAATAATTATTTTCTTAAAACAAGCTCCTATATCTTACTAAAAAGTTACTTGTAAGTTAGTTTAGTCTTATTTCAAGTATAATAATTTATTTGCACTAGAAACTAAACCAAAAATAATTGGTACGATTTTGTATTTTTGCAATAAGCAATTGATCAATTAATAGCAAGATAAATGAAGATGAGCCCAATAATTTCTATTTACAGAGGCAACATAATCTATTTTATTTATTGGCTTCTGTTCTGTTTTATTAATTGTTATTGGTTATGTGTTGTTTTTTTTTACAAAATTTTTATTATTAATATTCCCACCTTCTTAAAGGTAATAGCCCAAGGCATTTTTAGCTAAAAGTACCTTTGGCACAAAAAAAAAAATCACCACATCTTTATTTCTAAAAGATGTTTTAGGTGAAAAAAAAGTCACTACTCTGACACCCTATGAATTTAATCCTGTCGCCTTCAGAAGTCACCAAATTAGATGTGTATTTAACTAAATGTCCAATAAATGCAGATTTGTTTGAAAGCCTCAGAAGTTTGTTAGAGAATATCTAACAAACAGTATCTAACATGATGCTGTTGAAGGAACAAACTGGGAACGGAGACAATCAGAGATAAAGCTGTAGAAAAGTCTAAAGCAGTTTAAAAATAAAGTCAAATAGTGACACTGGATGAGCTGCAGAGCTTTGTTTGGAGTATCTGTTGACAGAGCAGCTTTTATTTGAGCTCTTCATGTATTTGGCTCTTACAAGAGTCAAGCTTGTTTAATTGTTGAAAGAAAGACATTCAGGACACACAGCAAACATGTGAGGCAGAAATGTCAACTTTTCATTTCTGGCCACATAAAGACCAGAAAAACATTTGAGCCACATTTAGTTGTGTCTTCTGTCTTCTGTCTTCTACTCTTTAAGTCAAATACGTTTTAGATTTTGAACCTAAATGTGAGTTTGTGGAAGATAAACTTGCAGCAGTAAGTTGTGTTAACTTTTTATTAATTTAGTCAAACCTCCAAGAGTTGAATAAACTGAGTTTTTAGGTTTGCACTTAAAAAACTAAAAGAAGAGAAAGACAGGAGTGGGAGCTATTTCCCAGAATGCTTAGCGGCATATTTCTGTCTCCTGAGGTGGAAGTGCGTTACGTTGATCTGACTCTGGTGTTTTATTAAGGAAAATGTTCATTTTAATGCAATTCTCAGTCAGCAAAGCTTGAGGATAATGTCCTGATCTCACTAAATGTTTCTGAGCTGAATTCATCGGGATGTTTAATAAAATTCATCATCAGATCAGAAATTTTGTTCAAACAAGAATTTAAATTAATCTAAAGTAAAATAAGTATTTATTTTAACTTGATGTTGTGAGTAAATAGTAAAGAAATGTGGCTCTTTAACTATGTGAGGGCAGATTTTTAGTTAAAACTCACAATTCAAGATTAATGAAGTTGAAAAAACAATGTTTAGACAATTTGCCTCTAATTGTTAAATCAACTTCATGAACTTTAATTTCTGAGTTAAAATGAAAACAATTTTCTTGTGACTTAAATTGCATTTTCAAGGCAGCAGGTGGACTTTCATTTTCATCTTAAACCATCTCCAAATGTTTTACAGTGCACTCAAAAGGCCAGTTGTGGTAAAATGTGTAATAAAATCACCCATTAAACCCATTTACATAAATCCCAGTAAAACATTTTTAAGGTGTAAAATAACAGAATGTGGACAGATTTCAGGTGTGTTTTGCTTTCGGCTCAGGCTCATTGGTTCCTCTTTTCCAGGTATCATTCTGGTCGCTGTAAATCCGTATAAACAGCTTCCTGTCTATGGAGACGCAATCATTCATGCTTATTCAGGCCAGAACATGGGAGACATGGATCCTCATATATTTGCTGTGGCGGAGGAGGCGTACAAACAGATGGGCAGGTAACAAAATGTACAAATCACTTGGAATATCTAAAATCAGTCAAACTTTCTCTGGATATAGCTCTAGATCAATATGTCATGGCCAGTTTTTTGTTTTGCTAATTTGTTGTATTAGCCAAGAAGAAATACAGAAACACACCCACCCAAAATTTATACATATATTTAATTATTTAATCAGTTTTTTTTAAACAAACAAGTAGTGGGACAAGAGAAAACATCTGCAAACATAACCAAGAACAAAATAATAATCGTAGCACTACTTTCCTGCTCCTTTCTGCTTGAAAAGGAGTAGAGATAGAGAGAGAGATAAACAGGCGTGGAAACCAATCTGATTAAAAGAAATCAGCACGTACAAACAGATTTTTTCCTGAAGGAGATCATTGCTACCAGTTTCAGTTTCCATCGAGACTTGAGGCTCGTCAGAGAGAAACTGCGGCTCACATTTGCTACTCAAATGCAGCTCGATTGTTTCCGATTTCATGCAGAAGTTTTTCAGAAGTCCATCGTAATAATTTCTCTTTCAATCAGTTTGATTCTTGTGTATCCTGTGATGCCACTACAATTTAAACTGTTTTTTAGAGAGGCAGCATTCGGCTTCTATGCACCACAAATATGGAGCAAAATTTCATAAAATTGTAAAACTGCTGAAACACTGAGTTCGTTTAAAGCTCGGCTAAAACCCCATCAGTTTATCGTTGCTTTTGAACCACAATAAACGAAAAAGTAACCAATATTTTGATGCGTAAAGACTGTTGATGACTTTGTATTTTTGTTTTTTTATGATGTAAAGCACTTGGAACTGCTTTGTTGCTGAAAAGCGCTACATAAATAAACTTGATTGATTGATTTTCACTAACAGGAACCATAAAAACCAGTCCATCATTGTGAGCGGGGAATCCGGAGCTGGCAAAACCGTCTCGGCGCGTTACGCTATGAGGTACTTTGCTGTTGTGAGCAAATCTGGAAGTCAGACTCGGGTTGAAGACAAAGTGCTGGCTTCCAATCCAATCACAGAGGTACAATTTTACCCGACATTTTGAAGCAACACGATGTAGAATCGACAAAAAAATACTCAAAGGTGTTTTTGTCTTTTTTTTTTTTTTTTTTCAGGCAATTGGAAATGCAAAAACCACCCGAAACGACAACAGCAGCCGGTTTGGAAAATACACAGAGATCAGCTTTGACAGGCGGTATCGCATCATCGGAGCGAACATGAGGACTTACCTGTTAGAGAAGTCCAGGGTGGTTTTTCAGGTAGGGGAAAAAGCTTTATACAAGCCTTGCAAAAGTATTTACACCCCCTTAAATCTATTCACATATTTTCATGCTAAACTCAAAAGCAGAGCATTGTTACTTAGTGGAAGGGACTGAAGCTGCATTCACAGCAGGCAAATGCGAAAAATATCCGACTTTTTCACTGCATTCTGAACCGCCTGATTCCGATCTTTTCACCCCAAAATAATCCGATCTGTGCCACTCCCATAAATCGGATCCGATTGTTTCCAGAGTCTGAACAGTCATGATTTTTATGTCTTCGATGTGAGACATGCGTCATCTTTCTGCACCAGAAAAAAACGACGAGCGTCGACAATCACTGAAAATTATGATTCTGAATTTTTTAAAAGAAGTCTTTCTTTTGATTTGCCTCCTTTGTGTTGATGTAATCTTATGACGATACTGTCGGCTCTCAACTTTAAAATTGATCCAGATTGAACCTCTGATTAAATGTAAGACAGATGGATTTTTTTTGTTGCCATTTTGGTAGTTGTATTTAATTTTATTTAAACACACCAACGTGTTTGTGGTGAAAACCTTTTATTTTTCTCCTTCCAGTTCATAATGGTGTGCTGCTCTGTCATAAGATCCCAATAAAAACTTAACTAAATGAGACAAAGGTCAAGTGAGGGGCAATGCATGCGCTGTTCTTTTTACATCATCTTTGTAGATATCTTATATATTCATATGTTTGTTTTGTGTTGTCCTGCTTTATTGTTTTTGCAGGCAGAAAATGAGCGTAATTACCACATATTCTACCAGATGTGTTCGTGTGCAGACTCTGCAGAGTTCAAGCACCTCAGACTGTGTGAGTGTTTGTCCTGAGTTGTTGCTTCTGAAGGCTGGATGCTCAGCTGACTTTGTTTTACCAGTGGATATGAACCCTTTAGCTAACAGCTTGAATAATAAGGAATTAATGCAGTTTTTGTTTGTGTCTTTTTAAAAATGTGATGGTTTTTTGTACTATCTTCACAGAAAAACAAGTTGGTTTCACTCTTTTTGCTTGATACTTTGTTGTCTTACTGATTTGCAGTGAGTGCCGATGAGTTCAGGTACACCGGCATGGGTGGCGACATAACCATCGATGGTGTGAATGACAGAAAGGACTTTGAAGAGACTCGACAGACCTTCTCCCTTCTGGGTAAACTCACCCCACATTTAAGCATTTTATTTTTCTGCGTTTCTCACGTTGGCTTTAAGATGCTAACTTTTCCCTGACATGCAGGTTTGAAAGAGGACTTCCAGTCAGACGTATTTAAAGTTTTGGCTGCAATTTTGCATTTGGGGAATGTGGAGATCAGAAGCTCTGGGGACGACAAGTCATCAGCTCCTGTGAGTGCTTTTCAAAGTAAAATGCATGCCGATTTCAGCAGGTGGAATTAAAAAGCTTGGCGCGTTTATGTCGCAGCTGAGCGATCCACACCTGGCGGCGTTCTGTGACTTGCTGTGCGTGAGCGCGGCTGAGCTGGTGCGATGGCTGTGCAATCGCCGGATCGTTCTGGTGGCTGAGACGGTGGTGAAGCCGGTTCCTAAAGAGCGCGCGGCGGCCGGCAGAGACGCTCTGGCTAAGCAGATCTACGCACACCTGTTTGACTGCATCATCAGCAGGATCAACACGGCGCTGCAGGTTCCTGGAAAACAACACGCTTTCATCGGCGTTCTGGACATCTACGGGTGCAAATGACACTTCCTGTCTTATCTTCCTTCATGCTTTTTTCCTGTTTTCCCTTCATCATTAGATTTTCTTCTGCTCTTCTCCTCAGATTTGAAACGTTCGACATCAACAGCTTTGAGCAGTTTTGTATCAACTATGCAAATGAAAAGCTCCAGCAGCAGTTTAACTTGGTATGAAGCATATTTTGGTTTTCTGGCTCCAGCCTGGTGATTTATGAGCTTTATATTACGTCTCCTCCTTTTCAGCATGTGTTCAAACTGGAGCAGGAGGAGTACATGAAGGAGGACATCCCTTGGACGCTGATAGACTTTTATGATAATCAGCCTGTCATTGACCTGATCGAAGCAAAGATGGGGATCCTCGACTTGCTTGATGAAGAATGCTTAGTAAATGCGTTTTTGACTTTTTAAGCTGTTTCTGTTAAATCTGCTGCTGACATTGGAAAATCCTTTTGCAGTTTCCTCAGGGGACAGACCAGAGCTGGCTGCAGAAGCTGTTCAACTACCTGGAAGCCAATCCTTTGTTTGAGAAGCCCAGGTTATCAAATGAGGCATTTGTGATTCAACACTTTGCAGACAAGGTGGAGTAAAGCAACCCAGAGTTCACAAGATGTCTGTCCTCGAATTATCCTTATGAATTTGGCAGTCAGATCTTGATTGGTCCATGTGTTTTTTTGTTGTTTTTTTCCCCCTGAAGTAACGTAAAGCTCTGTACCAGAGTTAGAATTATAGTTCAGTTGTATTTCATTGTGAGTTTTTGTTTATCTAATTCGACTCGTTTTTAGATTTCTAGATTTTCTCAGCTGAATATTTTCCGGTTTCAGTTTAGTTTTTATTAGTTATAGTAATAATTTTTGTTTCTTCGTTCTTTGGTTAGTTTTTAGTTGCAGAATTCAAAAAGTCAAGGGGTTAGGATTGGGGTTAGGGTGATTATGCACACATCATTTGGGTAATGACTCCCGCGGTTTATCGCAACTTTTACTGTCACTATTTTGCAGACTAGCATAAGCGGCAACAGGATGACTACAGAGTGCCGCAATTTGTCAATAAACCACAACATAACATACATTTCTGCTGAAAAAGTTCTAAAAAATATTTACTTTATTTCACTAAAAGTCACTAGAATTACAACAAATGACATGCTGGGTTCATCCCTCAAGCATCTCCCACCTAACAAGCATGCTAACGACCTTCTCTTCAACAGTTGTCAAACTTTTATGTAAATTTTATTAATTTTCTAAATTAGTTGTATTGGTGGAAGTTTGCTTGTGGGAAAACGACAAGCAAAACCTTCCATTTGTGTTTAAGTTTCATTTTCACTTTCAAAAACCAAGCTCCGTTTGTTCATGAAGCGATAAATTTGTTTTCTGCAGCCAAAAATATCCTTTTCAATGCCTGTGTGAGTGTTTAGTGGTGGAATCTGGTTATTTTCTGATTAAAAAAAAAAAGGGAGGATCAGTTATTATCTTCACAGTGAGTTATTTTAAAGATTATGCAGAATGATTTCTGTACTTTCTAGCTACTTTCCGAGGCTTAAAGCCTGTTTTTTTAATCTAAACTTTGTTTCCTGAGCAGGTTGAATATCAGTGCCAAGGTTTTCTTGAGAAGAATCGAGATGCTCTTTATGAAGAGCTGGTGGACACGATGAGAGCCAGTAAGGTGATCTAAGTTTATAAATGCCGAAAGTCTTACACAAGCCAGGCAGAGCAGCCGTTTTTCAACGCTTTAACACATTTCCTCTGTTTGCGCCTGCTATCAGTTTTCCTTTCTGGCACATTTTTTCCAAGAGGAGGAGCCGAGCAGAGCGGCCAGTAAAGGCGTCAAAGTTAAATCAGCCAGGCCTTCGGTGAAACCAGCCAACAAGCAGCTGAGGACCTCAGTGGGAGATAAGGTGAGTTTTTGTCATTTATCTAGAATAACCCAAGTTTCTTGTTTTGTTTTTTTTTTTCTCTGAACATTGTGATTTGATGCAGTTTCGCAGCTCCTTGTCTTTACTGATGGAAACCCTGAACGCCACCACCCCTCACTATGTGCGCTGCATAAAGCCCAACGATGAAAAACTCCCATTTGAGTACGTTTTTGTGGAATTGTATTTGGAGTATTTAGCTCCTTATTCACCAAACTTTCCAGATTACTTTCTTTTTGTTATTTCTTCTTTAGATACGACTCAGGGCGAGTGGTGCAGCAGCTGCGGGCCTGCGGAGTGCTTGAAACTATTCGGATCAGTGCACAGAGCTACCCGTCCAGGTGACTCTGTCTGTGTAACTTGCAACACATTTATGTCTGTAAATGCTTTCCCTGGAAAATCTTTTCGCTCTCTTTGTTTTCCAGGTGGACATACATCGAGTTTTACAGCCGATACAGCATCCTGATGTCACACGTGGAGGCAGATTTCAACGACAAGAAACAAACCTGCAAAAATGTCCTGCAGAGATTGATTCAGGTCAGCTGTAATTTTCCAGTGTTTCTCAGTATGAGACTTAATATTCATACACCTGAGACTTTTTCACATTTCGTCAGGCTTCAATGAGAGATGCACGGATCCACTTCTTCCTGTATCAGCTGACACTGATGTGATACAGAAAAACGGCACTGAATTGACTTAAAATGTTTCTTTTTTAAACACAGACACAAATGTGCTAAATTACTGCATAATAGTTGACCTTTAAAGATTAAATTACACACAGAGAGAGTAGGGTAGTAAGTACATTTACTTGAGTAACTTTCTTGAAAAAAATTACTTTTTGGAGTATTTTTGCCACCCTGTACTTTTTGAGTAATTTTATTATGAAGTATTTCTCCTCTTACTTGAGTAAAATTTCTGGATTTTCTACACACTGAATGAAAAACAAACATGTTTTAACCAAAAATTCACCAGACACACCTGCAGTTTTTTACTCTTACTTGAGTAACTTTTTTTACTTGATTAAAAACATGTTGAAGTTGTGCTACTCTTACTTTAGAATAATTTTTGGGTATTCTACCCTCCTCTGCACACAGATAGACTTTAATTACTTAATCTGTTACAGTTTTCAGAGAAAGAGGGCTGAACACAAATACACACCACACTTTCTTAAAATTTTACATAAAATTTGTCTTTGGTGTTGGTCACTTAAACCTTTATTAGACCATCTGGTTTTTGCTTTTGCAAGATATTATGTGTGTTTTATCTTCATCTCCAGGACTCCAACCAGTACAAGTTTGGCCGTACAAAGATCTTCTTCCGTGCCGGACAGGTAGCTTACCTGGAGAAGCTGCGTCTGGATCGACTGAGAGGAGCCTGCGTGACGATTCAGAAACATGTCCGTGGATGGAGCCACAGGAGGAAATACCTGAGGTTACGAGAGGCGGCCGTCATCCTGCAGCAGTACATCCGAGGGAAGAGGACGATCCGGTTAGGGCTCATCACAGAACGCAGAGTTTTGCTGTGTCGCTCCATCGCAAAGCTAAACTATCGCTTGTCAAACTTTCAGTAAAACGGTGACCGCTGAAACCCTGAAGCGGGGCTGGGCTGCTGTGGTGATCCAGAGACACTGGAGAGGTTACCGCATGAGACAGATCTACCATGTCGTCCAGATGGCCTCCATCACCATCCAGGCCTTCACCAGAGGATGGATGGCCAGGAAACGCTACAAGAAGGTCTGTAGCTGAGGCAGCGTTGCCAGATTGGACAGGTTTCCCCCCAGTTGGGCAGCTTTTAAACACACGCAACACGCTGAAAAGAAAAGAAGATTTTAGGCTGCTTTTCACAACATTTGGAGGGTTTTTAAAAAGATTTCAGGAGAAAATTATCTCAAAATAGTGTCACTATGTGGCAGAAAAGAACAAAACTTTTAATTAAACGCCATGTTGTAACATTTATCTTATTGTTTAACTTATTTTAAAATCTCTAGAATCTGTTATATGTGACATTATCAATGATTAATCATTGGTTACGCTGCAAAAACACAAAATCTCACCAAGTAATTTCTAGTGGAAATATCTTAGTACACTTGAAATAAGACAAAACTAACTTATCAAGTGTCGCTGTAGTAGTATTGTAATTTGCAAACAGAAATTCCAGGGCAACATCATGATTTAAAAGGACATAATGCCACAGAAAACTCAAATCTCATTGTGTTCAAAGAGTCAAGTCTGTTGTAAAGGGTTCTGGTTCTGGTCAGAATATAATAAGACAACAAAAAATGTTGTGTATTATCACCAGCCTGAATGCAGTCGATGCTGAAACTGTCAGTCTGAGCTGAGATTCTGGAAAACTCTGATTTGTGAAATATGTTGCTCTGTGTCTCTTTATCTAATTTTGCAGATGATGGAGGAGCACAAAGCTCTGATTCTGCAGAAATATGCCAAAGCATGGCTGGCCCGGCGGCGTTTTCAAACCATGCGCCGCCTTGTGCTCAATGTGCAGCTCTCCTACCGGGTGCAGCAGCTCAGGAAGAAGGCTGAAGAGCAGGTGAAAATGCTTCCCAAATTATTTCAGCTTTGAATTTCATCCTAGACTAATGCATGTGCTGTTAAACTCAATGCTACTCAGACTTCTGACAGATTTGTGTCTAAATTTAATTTTATCTGGAAGTGATATCGACATTGATGCCTTAAAACCTAAAAAAACATCATAAAAAGATAAATCATTAAAAGACCAGGAAACATACAATAGCTGGTCATCAATTATAAACTGTTTGATTCAATAAGGATTTTTACATTAATTATTGATTATTTCGGTGCACTGATCCACTTTTTTCACTTACGATATCGATACTGATATCAGTATCTGAAGTTTAGTATCGGCCAATACCGATCTGATACAGAAAAACATTGCTGAATTTATATTAAAAAATTGTTTTTAAACATAGACATACATGTACTGAATTACAAATGTATTTGATAACCAGTACAGCACACTTAAATGCACCAAAAACTTCACAAACTTGGTCAAAAATTTAAAAACAACACAATTTAATTTGTTCATTTCAAAGTAAAATAAATAATAATAGAAAGTAAAACTGGCTAAAACAAAATGCTGACTGTCTTGATCAAAAATGTATAAGTAAACACCTACAATCCTTCTTTTAAAAGGTTCAGAAAGTGTATTTGGGAATTGTAATTAAAATGAAAAATCAGTAATAAAGCATAGAATTAGACTGAATAGATACATCCTCATTGATTTTCAGTGTCGGATTTTAATACAGATATTAATATCTGTATTAAGTTTCAACTGCAAACTTCAGAAATTCTGTAAAACAGACAAAGACAAAGTATCTCCAACTTAGAAGAGCATCAATAATTTTTAGCATACAATTTTAAAAAAAAAATCATAAAAATAAATGTTTTTAACACTGATGGTGTTGTTGCTTTCCTCGTTACCTGTCAGAAACTGACTTCTTGTTCACTGAATGTAAATCTACCAGGTGTATGAATAGTTTTGGGCTTAACAGCGGCTGAGTTTGTATTTCTCCTTCAGAACAAAGAGAATCGAGGGTTAATGGAGAGACTGACGAGTCTGGCCAGCAGTCATTCCCAAACGATGGAGAAACTCCACAGTCAGGAGGCGCAGCTGGAAAAACTAACGACCCTGAAGGCATCACTGGAGGAAAGAGAAAAGAAAGCAAGAGAAGAGGCGAGCATGGTTAGTCTCAAAATAAATGTCTGAACTCAAAAAAATATATGTATATCACTGAACTATATTGAGTTGAGCCTTTTATTTTTACCGTAGACAATTAATCAGCTTCAAAGGCAATTTGAAGAACTAAACACTGAAAAGCAGAACTTGGAGAAAAAGCTTGAAGTTTCCATCAAGGAGACCAAAGGTAAAAAAGAATAAAAGTCTGATTTTTTTATTTTTTTACACTTAATATTTAAAGTTGTATAAATATATCCAGAAAGACCATCAGATAACAGAGGAACAATTCAGAAAGCATGTAGCATGTAAAATATTCAAGAGGAAAGCAGTCTGGAAATTAAGGAGGAAGTCAGGAAAAATCTTAAGCTTGGAGACTTAACAGATCGGTACCCTACCCACAGTTTTAAAAGTTCTCTATGGTGAGCCATAGAGAATTGACCACAGTGAGGAATAAGCTAACATTAAAAAGCAGAAGGCTAAGATTTTTAGAGAATTAACCTTATCGTGAGGTTTTATGCTCTATTTATGACCAGCATTGTTACTGTGATGATTCCCGTCACGAACTTCGTCATCAAGATACTTTATAGTAGCGAGCAGCTGTGTACAACAGTTAATAGAAGTAGCTGAAAGCTGACACAAAGTTACTCTGTTTTCTTTTTCTCTAAACAAAGAATAATGTGTAAAAAAGTAACACATAAAACAAAGGAGACGGGATTAAAAAAGTTTATATTTCTGCCTCTCGTTTTCAAACAAATAGTTATCACAAAAATTATTGGATTTGAGTTGTGAAGGCAAATATATTTGAAATAAGAAAAAATAAACGTTTACCTGCTTTTCCTCTGTATTAGGATCTTTGGAGAAAGTCAGAGTGCTCACTCCATCTTTTTTTCTGATATATTCCGACATATTCCATCGTGTAAATACGTAGAAGTAATACATTTCACAAATGATGTATCATTATAATTACATGTTTCTAATGTTATGTTTCATATTTTATATATTTATGGTTTCCTGGTTTAAAAATATTATATTTTATGAGTTTTTGTCAAGTTATTGCAATAATTCAAGCGGTATTTATCCAGAAATAAAAGGTTCGATTTAAATGTGAAACTTTAACCCCTTCTGTAGTTTTACAGCATACATTGTATGCAGTCTTTTTGCCACCTGTATGACCAGTTTTTACATCTTACAGAAAGTTTTGATCAAGTTAAAAGAAGCCTCCTGGAAGAGAAAGAGAATGAAGTCCGGCTTAGAAAGTTCGTATTTTTAAAAATGCAAAATAAATCTTCAGCAGGTCGAAGCTGATGAGGCTAATAACAAATTTCCTGGCAGGATTGCAGAAAACAACACTGAGATCCAGAGACATGACCACGAGAAAGAGCTGGAAACCCTGAAGGAGGAGATAAAGAGACTGAAGGAGGACAGAGTGAGTCTGCAGAGGAAGGTTGAGGACGGGGTGCAGGTGAACTCTGACCTGCAGGAACAGGTCATTCAGCTCACCAAGCATGTGAAGGTCATCCCGGAGCTGCGCAGAGATCTGAACAACCTGCAGAATCAGAAGGACAACCTGGACCGTAAGATGAAGGAGCAGTCGGAGCAAACAAGAGGTTTCCAGATTTAACACTCATTTTTCACCACCACTCCTAAAATAAATGAAGCATTTAGGCTGACCGGATATTCTGTTGCAGCTAAAACAAAGGAAATTATAAGACAGCTGCTTGGCGGTTTTGTTGAAGAGGAAAAGCTTTTGGGGTAAACTGGATTTTAATTTTTAGTTTTCCCATTCCTCCTATTATTTTCCCTTTAAAGCTGCACTTTTATATTTATATATTTTTTTTACATATTTGTTGAAGCATCACCATGTTGTGACTGTATAATATGAAACCGATAATCTGTGAAAAAATCAATCTCCTCCACCCCCTCTGTTGCCGTCTGAAGAAATGAACCGCTATCGGTCAAAAACAACCAATCAGAGCCAGGAGGAGGGACTTAGCGCTGTCAATCAGACACATGAGCACGCTGCTAAATGTTATAATGGCGGAAAAATAACTTACCGTTACAGAAAAGCTGTGTATTCACTGACATTGGTGGCTATGCTAACTAGCCTGAGTGTTCACAAGAGGCCAGCTGCTATGCTAGGCCAGCTTTTTTTTCAGCTGAATTAGGACTATTTTGCCCCACTAAATCCCAAAATGACATCCATTTTTCTCAGTCAAGTCAGATTTTTATTCTAATTTGATTTAGACAAATAAAATATTCTGACTAAATTAATGACATTTTTGTGAAATTATCAGTTCATTTCCGTTAATATTTGTCATCCAAAAAAAAAAGGTTTCAGGAGAAAACAAAATAGTTTTCTGACAGAGTGTATTAATTAAATGTTACAAACGTGGAACACTGATAGGTTTGTAAATTGAATATTACATTTTCACTGTGCAAAATCCTCCATCTCTTTTATGTCCTGATAGTCTCTCACTCATTGACCCCAGATTATCAGGAAACCGATCCAGATGTGAGAACAAGTCGTGCATTCTGTTGCTCATGTTGCATCCGCAGTTCAGAAAATTTAACTGATTGAGCAAAACCAATGTGATTTTTGGATTCAGCTCATCAGAATGACCCTGAAACTGTTGAAAAACCACAGATGATTTTTTTGGCTGTTGACCATTATTATCTGTCTCATATTATAATGTCACAACATGGCAACAAATGTACACAAAAAAATATTTTTTATGAAAGTTACAAACTGTTTTTGTGAAGACTTGTTCCAGAAGATTCTGAGAAGATTTATGAACTGGATGATCTGCAGGAAGCCTTTGAGAGTCTGCAAAAAGCCACCAGGTCTGGAAGTTAACCTGTATGATTTCATTTCTGTTTAATACTCGGGTAAAATAACTTCTGCACAACTGAATCTGTCACATGCTAATGGCAGGTTACTGGAAAACCACCAGAAGGAGCAGAGGGAGACGTACGAGTCTCAGATGGAGGGCCTGACTCTGAGAGTGGAGCACCTTCAGAACGAGAACGGCAAACTGCAGAATCTTTTCCAGGAAAAAAGTAACATCAACGAGGATATTCGGCAGGAAGTGTCGAGGCTGAGCAGCGAGAACTCGGTATGTCGATGTGATCTTCACCTCAGAGTCCATCGTGACGACGGATGAAATGCAAAACTTTGTGTTTTTCACTGCCACGACCAGGTCATACCGGAGCTGAAGCTGCAGGTTTCAGAGCTGCACAGACAAAAGCAGGAGCTGGAGACGGTTGTCAGGGAGCAGAGCAGCGAGTTGGCAGGCGAGCTTGATTTTCAGAAAATGCATCTCGGTAAAGTAGAATATAAAATTTAACTGTTGAATTTTTTGCATCATGACAGAAAAAAATATGGAGATCAGCAACATTCTCCACAAGAAGATCACAGAAGAAAGCTCCCAACGCAGGTGAAATTTAAATATACCATCTTTTTTTTCTCAATCAAAGCATCAGTTTATAATTTTAAATCATCTTATTGTATTTTAGACATTTTGAGGAGAAAGCCAAGGAGCTGGAGGAGATCAGAGAGGAGCTCCAAGTGAGGATAGAGGAGCTGGAGGAGGAGAACGAACATTTGAAGAGACAGCAGCTGATGGAGGGAGAAGTGAAGACAAAACTGAGAGAGGAGACGGCGCAGTTAACGGCTGAGAACATGGTGTGTGTGTGTGTATGTGCGTGTGTGTGTGTTAAAGTTAAAAACAGACATAAATCACTTTTTCTAAACTCCAGGACTTAGAGGAGCAGCTTGACCAGAAAGATCGCTGGATTAAGAAACTCCACAGTCAAATAAAGTGCCTTGAAATGTCACAGAAAGGTTGTTATATTTTCTACTTCACATTAAAAATATGAATAAATTTTAATTTCACAATATTCACTACATCTCCTGTTCCTCACGCAGCAAAACAAACTCCTGCTCTTCCTAAGGAATATCTTGGCATGTTGGAGTACAAGAGGGAGGATGAAGCAAGGCTCATTCAGAACATCATAACTGGTGTCCTCTGCCTGCTGATCAGATTTTATTTTTATTTATTTTCCCCACACCTCAGCAGGATAACAATCATTTAAATCTAATTCACAGACCTGAAGCCCAAAGGTGTGGCGGTCAATGTGATTCCCACTCTCCCAGCCTTCATCCTCTTCATGTGCGTCCGCCATGCCGACTACCTGAACGATGACAACAAACTGAAGTCTCTGATGAACGGGATCATCCAAGGGGTCAAAAAGGTCGTCCTGGTGAGGCCGATTTTCACTCCCTGTTACTGGATATGCTTCATATTTCAGGTTTTACCCCCTTTATAACTGTTGAGACGCGGCTTAAAGTGTAAAAAAAAATAACTAAAACAACATAAACAAATCATACATGCATCAATATAACGATGGTTCAGTTCATGGGAGTGAATGACTTTAATGCTTTTAAACTGTCACTTTTCATTATCGTGCAACAAACAACTTCAATGATTTACAAAAGCAACAATTTGGCCAAGATGTTTGAAAATAAAGTGGATTTTCTCTAATCTTTATAGGGCCAGGATGATAGACACATAAATGTTCTTGTTAAGATTTTATTGTTTTTGCATCAGTTAATGCTTTTATTGTCATTTTGTAACACTTTTACATTTAAAGTGCATTATAAACAAAAGGTTATTGTTGTTATTAATATTTGGTTCATTGTACTTTGACTGTAGGTTATTAAGAAGCTTCTCGCATTGTTTTCCGTCTCAGTTTCATTGTTTCGAGCTTTTAAAGCTTTTTCACTCATGTAAAGTTTGGAGCTTTGTTGTTGTTATTTCAGAAGCACAGTAGCTCTCTTTATCCTTTTTCTAAACCAGTTTTGATGTGTAACTGTGACAACCATGTAATTAAGCAGATACATTTTTTAATAATTTCTCAGCTATAATAATCAGTCAGAATGTTTCAGATGCATCCGTAAGGAACAAAATGAATCCAACACTCATGTGTTGGTGTAAATGTCTTACTTGAACCAAAGTATTCAACCCTAAACTCCAAGACTTTCTTGTTTGGCTGGCAGTCAGTGTTGATTGCTGGCATTTTTTTTTCTTTCAGGCTCACCAAAAAGACTTTGAGTCATTGTCCTTCTGGCTCTCCAACACATACCAGCTGCTCAACTGTTTGAAACAATACAGCGGGGAGGAAGTAAGAAGTTCCTGCACCATTCTGGTTCAACCTGTCTGCACTACAGTGCAAGGTTTTGTTTTTGTTGAGCTTTTTCCTCCATGTTTTTCCCTCTCTAGCAGTTCCTGAAGCAGAGTACCCCGCGCCAGAAGAAGAACTGCCTGCAAAACTTCGATCTGTCCGAACACAGACAGATCCTCAGCGACCTGGCCATACAAATCTATCATCAGCTCATCTCCGTCATGCAGAAGACGCTCACGCCTGCTATTGGTGTTTTTCATAAACATTATAATCACCTTCTGCTTGTTATGTTGGGTTGTTTTCCTTACATAATGTGTCAAACATCCGGCTTGCCATAAAGTTTAATGTGGCCCAGAAGGACACATAAATAGAACCTGGACAATAACCATGTTATGCTTTAATAATATTGTATCTGTCAATTGAAAACTGCTTTCAATTGATTGTGTAATTGATTAGGGCCACAGAAAAAAAATTCAGAATTTTTTTTCTTCCAGTTTTGACTTGATTAAAAGTCAGAATTCTGAGAAAAAAAGTGAAAATTCTGCAGAAAAGTGAAATTTTTTGGAAAAAAGTAAAAATTTTGAGAAAAAGTGAAAATTTTGAAGAAAAAGTGAAAACTGAGAAAAAAGTGAAACTTCTGAGAAGAAAAGTGAAAAAGTGAAACTTCTGAGAAGAAAAGTGAAAAAGTGAAACTTCTGAGAAGAAAAGTGAAAATTTTGAGAAAAAGTGAAACTTCTG